>NC_069504.1:765679434-765914434 GCF_027579735.1 Bombina bombina | reverse complement strand
TCAGAAGCCAACTGCCAGGAGGGAAGAGACGGCATCTGAATCAAATCCGTAAACCAGATTCTGCGAGACCAGGCAGGGGTGAATAGAATCACGGACTCCCCTTCCAGCTTGGTACGAGCTATCACCCGAGGACGAAGGACAAACGGAGGAAAACAGATACACAAGACCGAAGTCCAAATGAACCGCCAGAGCGTCGACCAGCAGCTCTTGCTCTTGACCGGTATCCTGGAAGTTTGGCGTTTAGACGAGACGTAATGAGATCCAACTCCCGAACTCCCCACCTGAGGGTTATCCTTGAAAATCCTTCCGGATGACGGGCCTCCTTGAAAAAATCTGCCTGCTCATATAATCTGCTTCCCAGATGTCCACTCCTGGGATGAAGAAAATAGAAAAAATGACAATTGTGAGACTCCGCCCACTGAAGAATGCGAGTCACCTCCTCCATAGCTAAGGTGCTCCGTGGTCCTCCCTGGTTGGAGAAAAACGCCACTAAAGAGAAGTTGTCCGAGTTGTCCGATTGAAATAGAATAAAACGGACCTAACTCAGTGGGGGCCAAGCTGTCAGAGCATAGAGGATTGCTCTAAACTCTAGGATATTTATGAGAAGGGAAGACTCCTCCTGAGCCAAAGACCCTGAGCTCTTAAGGAGCCCCAAACAGCTCCCCAGCCTGACAGGCTGATATCCGTGGTCACAATCTGCCAAGATAGTCTCAGGAAGTAAGTGACCTGAGGCAGATGGTCCTGGGAAATCCACCAGGACAGAAAGTAACTGATCAGGTTGTCTAGGACTATCCTTTAAGAGAGGTCAGAGAGGTCTCCCTTCCATAGTCTGAGTATGCATAACTGTAGAGGTCTCAGACATAAGCAAGCAAAAAGAATAAAGTCCATGGAAGCCACCATTAGACCAATGCTTCCAGACACAGAGTCACTGACGGTCATACAGAGACCCTTATGAGATCTAGTTAAATTAAAAAAATGGCGTCAGAACCAAGATAACGTCCAGGAACAGAACCACCGGGATTCGCTAAGATCTGGCCACTGCCAAAAGATTCACTAGAACCTTCTAAAAAATCTAGGGACAAGACCGAAGGAAGGGCTACAATTGGAAGGGTTTGTCTAAAAGGCAAACCAAAGGAATTGGAAATGTTCCTTGAGAATATGAACATGAAGATACGTGTCCTTAAAGTTGATGGTAGACATGAACTGACCCTCCAAACTAAAATGAGGATAGAACGAATAGTCTCCAATTATAAGGACGGAACCCTAGAAAATTTGTAAGGGCATTTCAGATCTAAAATTTCGTACTCTTGATCAATCACCTAAAAAGGTAAGAAGAAATAGGCCAAGAAGCAATTGTCCTAGGCCTAAAACCTTCCTAAATGAGAAATATTAAGAAATCCTATCTAAAAAAGAAAGGAAGAAAAGAATGTGAACACACATTCAAGGGACAAGAAGCTGTAGCAAGATTCAGACTGCTATACTACTGCTTACCAGCAGCTAGGCTAAACCGCCCAACTACTACTGTCCAATAAGGATTCCTAAGATACGAAGGAAAACATATGACCTAGGACCCTACGATGTCACGGTCATAAGAAAAATTTTCCTCACTCAGAGAAAAGTATATATATAAAAAGATGGTATCTAAGCTAATTTTGGTTCAGACCATGGAAAGCACTTGTTTATTGGTGGGTGAATTTATCCACCAATCAGCAAGAACAACCCAGGTTGTTCACCAAAAAATGGGCCGACATCTGGCTCCCGCTACCTGTGTAGTTTAGTACCTACGCAGTTAAGTTGACATGAAATAACGAGCGTGTATACCATACTGAGTCCCAATAAAGTAAAAGTCCCAATATCGATAAAAAGGGATCATGCAGGAAAAAAAAAAAGTGAGGGATAATATCACAACACCCTTATGATATCCCAACAAACCATGAAGCCTGGGTCTATCCTGTACATTAGACCGGGATGGGGGCGGCACATTCTCTGTCCCTCACTTAACTGCTCAGCCACAAATATCCCAAACCAGCAGATATATATGAATTGATATACAAACCCCTCCTGAGGGTGGCAGGTCCCACTAGGTCCCTGATCTTCCCAGGTCTTCCTCCATAAACTTTAATGAATTATAACAGAAATGACTTACCCTCTAGGGTCTTCTGCTGTGGAGCAGTCACAGCTGCTCCAAGTCTGTTAGCCTCATCCGACCGCTGACAAGGACCTGAAAAGAAAGAAAAACAGAGTAACCAACCCTGGTTTTCTATATAGGGGTAGCATAAATGTTGGAAGGTAAGCAAGGACTACCTCACCGTCTTCCAACTGCTAAGAGCCACCATTACTCTTACTAAAAAGGATTGCATGGACACAGCATTGCCCCAATCCTTGCCTGCAGGGAAAAGTACCCATTAAAGGATTAAAAACTTGATTTTCTTCAGACACTATCTTCGCACACCACCTACGATGTACACAGGCAAAGAATGACTGGGGAGTGTGGGAAGTGGAAGGATACTTAAAGCTTTGCTTGGGTTCTTTGCCTCCATCTGGTGGCCAGGAGTTCAATTCCCACTAGTAATTGAATGGATTTGTGGACTCTCCATTCCATTGGAAAGAAATTATGCTCTTAGTATAGTTGGAATTTTCCAACTATTTTACAACGTTAGGTAAAATAATTCAGTATATAGTTAATTATGACAGAATGTTTATGCTTTAAGGCACATAAAAAAAAAATGATGCTTACCTGATAATTTCCTTTCCATCTGTATGAGGAGAGTCCACGGCTTCATTCCTTTCTTGTGGGAATACAGAACCCGGCCATCAGGAGTAGGCAAGGACACCCCAGCCAAAGGCTTAAATACCTCCCCCACTCCCCTCATCCCCCAGTCATTCTGCAGAGGGAACAAGGAACAATAGGAGAAATATCAGGGTATAAATGGTGCCAGAAGAACAAAAAATGTTGGTCCGCCCAACCGAGAAAACGGGCGGGGGGTCGTGAACTCTCCTCATACAGATAGAAAGGAAATTATCAGATAAGCATAATTTATGTTTTCCATCTTAATATGAGGAGAGTCCACGGCTTCATTCCTTACTTGTGGGAAACATATACCCAAGCTCTAGAGGACACTGAATGAAAACGGGAGGGTAAAAAAAGAGGCGGACCCTATTCTGAGGGCACCACAGCCTGCAAAACCATTCTCCCAAAAGCTGCTTTAGCTGAAGCAAAAACGTCAAATTTGTAAAACTTTGAAAAAGTATGTAAGGAGGACCAGGTAGCCGCCCTACAAATCTGCTCCATAGAGGCCTCATTCTTGAAGGCCCAAGATGAAGCCACAGCTCTAGTTGAATGAGCAGTAAATCCTCTGAGGAAGCTTATGTCCCACTGTTTCATATGCTAAGCAAATAATGCTCCTCAACTAAAAAGATAGGAAAGTGGAAGAAGGCTTCTGCCCTTTGCGCTTCCCAGAATAGACAACAAACAATGCCGAAGTCTGCCTAAAATCCTTTGTGGCCTGAAGATAGAATTTCAAAGCCCGAACCACATATAGATTATGAAGTAATCGTTCCTTTGAAGAAGAAGGATTAGGACACAATGAAGGGACCACAATCTCCTGATTGATGTTGCGATCAGACACAACCTTGGGAAGAAACCCCAACCCAGTGCAAAGGACAGCCTTGTCAGCATGAAAAACTAGGTAAGGAGGCTCACATTGCAAGGCCGCCATCTCAGAGACTCTGCGTGCCGAGGCAATAGCCAGTAGAAAAAGAACCTTCCAAGACAGTAACTTGATGTCAAGTGAATGCATGGGCTCAAACGGAGCCCTCTGCAAGACCTTAAGAATCAGATTTAAACTCCAAGAAGCAGCAGAATGTCTAAACACAGGCCTGATTCTAAACAGAGCCTGAACAAAAGACTGTATATCAGGAAGCTCAGCGAGCCTCTTGTGTAATAACACAGATAGAGCCGAAATCTGTCCCTTTAAGGAACTAGCAGCAAGTCGCTACTTCAAACTGTCTTGGAGAAAGGAAAGAACCCTGGACACCCTGACCTTATGCCAGGGGAATCCACGCTCTTCACACCAGAATAAGTAGGTCCTCCACACCTTATGATAGATGCGATGAGTGACCGGCTTTCTAGCTTGAATGAGAATATCAATCACTCTTTTAGAAAAACCTCTCTTGGCTAGGACTAAGCGTTCAATCTCCAGCAAGTCAGCCTCAGAGAATCTAGAGTCTGATGAACAAAGGGACCCTGTTCCAGCAGATCTCTGCGACAAGGTAACCTCCATGGAGGAGATGAGGACATCCCCACCAGATCCACAAAACCCATCCTCTGCGGCCGCGATGAAGCAATTAGGATCGCAGAAGCTTGCTCCTGCTTGATGCGGGCCACTACCCGAGGTAGAAGTGGTAACAGTAGAAAAAATGTAAACTAGTTTGAACCTCCAATGCACTGCTAATGCATCTATCAGCTCTGCCTGTGGATCCCTGGACCACAACCCGTATCTGGGTAGCTTGGAATTGAGTCGGGATGCCATGAGATTTATCTTTGGCGTCGACCATCTGTTGCTAATCTCCGCAAACACCTCGGGATGGAGAGACCACTCACTCAGATGAAAAGATTGTCTGCTGAGGAAATCTGATTTCCAGTTGTCCACACCCGGAATGTGGATTGCTGACAGCGATCAGTTGTGGGCCTTCGCTCAATCCAGAATCCGAGATACTTCCCTCATTGCTAGAAAGCTCCTCGTTCCCCGCCCCCCCCCGATGGTTGATGTAAGCCACCGAGATAATGTTGTCCGATTGGAATCTGAGAAACTGAGACGAACCCAGAAGAGGCCAAGCCTTCAGAGCGTTGAAGATCGCTCGAAGTTCCAAGATGTTGATCGGGAGAAGAGATTCGTCTTGAGTCGACCGGCCCTGTGCCATCCTGGCACCCCAAACGGGTCCCCATCCTGAGAGACTTGCATCCGTAGTCACAATCTCCCAGGATGGTCTCAAGAAGGATGTCTCTTGGGACAGGCGATCTGGACAGAGCCACCAACAGAGCGATTCTCTCAACCGGTTGTCCAGAGAAATCTGTTGAGACAGATTCGAGTGGTCGATGGAACCTTGCGTATAGAATGATATCTATGCTGGACACCATGAGACCAATTACCTCCATACACCGGCCACAGATAGCTTTGAGGAGGTCTGGAGGGCAAGACAACTGGAAGTAATTTTGCCACGTCTCTGGTCTGTAAGGAATATCCTCATGGATATGGAATCTATTATCGTGCCCAGGAAATCCACCCTGGTACTGGGCACCAGAGAACTCTTTTCTAAGTTTATCTTCCATCCATGAGATTGAAGAAGAAGAGCTCTGGAATGGTCTTCTGCCAGCCAGCAGGACAGAGCCTGGACCAGGATGTCGTCCAAGTATGGCGCTACTGCAATACCTCTGGACCTCGCCACTGCGAGCAGAGCCCCAAGAACCTTTGTAAAGACTCTTGGAGCAGTAGCCAGACCAAAAGGAAGAGCCACAAACTGGAAGTGCTGATCCAGAAAGGCGAATCTTAAGAACTTGAAGTGATCCTTGTGTATTGGCACATGTAGGTAAGCATCCATGTAACGAAAGGCAAAGAATGACTGGGGGATGAGGGGAGTGGGGAAGGTATTTAAGCCTTTTGCTGGGGTGTCTTTGCCTCCTCCTGGTGGCCAGGTTCTGTATTCCCACAAGGAATGAAGTCGTAGACTCTTCTCATATTAAGATGGAAAATAGGTTCTGACTGTAATGGACCACCATTAACAATGGGTTAACAGCAATAGAAGTGATTATAAAAAAATGTAGCCACATGTCTTGAAAGTATACACTTAAATGGAAATGAACATTATATATATATATATATATATATATATATATATATACTGTATTGGTCCGAGTATAGGTCGCACCTGATTATAGGCCGCACCATTAAAGTTGGATGCCATTTTAAAGAAATTTAATTTTTAGCTTTTAAAGAAAATAGGAGTGCAGACCTTGCTTCTTCTTCTGAGGTTTAGCAGGTATTACGTGTTCTGTGTGGGGGGGGGGGGGGCATTTGGAGCAGTATATTTGTGGATCACTGACACCATGTCAAAAATGACTAATCACTAGAAGGAAACTAGGTTGTGTAATTATTTATACTGTGTAGATTATTAGCAGATCCATCTGTCCTGTATAAGAATGCACAAGTTAGCCCACTTATATAAATGGCATTACATGAAACCAAAAATCATCAAACATCAAAAATCACCATAAATTAAAAGACCACTCAATACTGTAGATTTGCTGGTGACTCAAAAAGTTTAAATATAAAAAGACTGTGGACATTTTGCTAATGGAAGTAAATTGGAAAGTTGTTTAAAAGTGCATGCTCTATCTGAATAATGAAAGTTTAATTTTGACTTGAGTGTCCCTTTAAGTTCAATAATTAGCATAACTATTTAAGTCACAACATACATTACAATGATCTGCTATCCAAAAAATCCATCTGTGCACAAAATAACTCAGAACTTTGACCAGCTTTTTTTTAATACTTCCCTTAAGTAATGTGTAGGAGAGGGCAGTAAAGAACGTTGTAAAATAGTAGGTAGAAATAACAACAAAAAAGTATGTACAACACAGACTATTAACTCTGTGTTGTACATACTTTTTTGTTGTTATTCATACCTAATATTTTACAATGTTCTTTGCTGCCCTCTCCTACACATTATTGCGTCAGCATGGCCGTACCACAGCTATGTGTGAATAGCTATGATCTCCCTTGTGTATTGACCTCTGAGAACTGATACTGCACAGATAGCCTTTACATTCAGTGCTTTTCATGCTGCCTGGCTGCAAAGGTTAACATAACGGAACCGAGTTGCTCTGAACAGTATGCCCAAAACAAAATACCAGTAATATCATTAAGTTAGTCTCCACTTTCCTCTAACTTACCAATTAGAAGCACCGACAATCACACAGGCAGCAGCTGCAGCAGAGCATTTACCACATGAGACAGTTGCACGCTAACTGCTTCTGCTCTCCTGTGCTCCTATAAGGTGTCTCAAAAATACTAAGCTACTTACCTCCAGTTCCCGCATTCTGCATTTAGCGCTGGAACTCAGGAGGCAACAATGAAATTTAAAAATTTAAAATAAATAAAAACTCGATTATAGGCCGCATTCCGAATTTAAAGATTTAAATTAGGGGAAAAGTGCGGCCTATACTCGGAACAATACGGTGTGTATGGAGATATATATATATATATATATATATATATAGGCATCCAACAAGAAAAGCACTCACCGGGTCTTATCCAGCAAAAATCTTTTTAATATGTGACGTTTCGGGGTTGCCCCCGTCCTCAGACAACAGTTACAGGTATATACATTTACTCACCTTATATACACAAACAAACCCGCTCCCAAGTGTGATCCCGCCGGCGGCGTACCGGAAGTGAGTTGCCGCGCGTAGAGCCCTACGTCACCGGTTACCATAGCAACCAGGACGCCACCCGGCGGAATCCTAGTTAAAAAATTGGAAACATAAAAAGTGCATTATACAGAATGGCTGTAGGAATAGATGTCTGCTAGCAAAACAATCTGTCATGATAAGGGTCTTAGACATCCTGCTAGTCTTAAATACCAAAAACGGGGAAATGATTTTTACTTTATCCTAACACCGTAACTAACAGCAGGAGCTATATGGATTACTTAATATATATTCTATTAGGGCTTCTGGCCACTAAATCTACAGCAAAACAAACTATGTGAGTCCATGCATCTAGGTTCAGAAAAAACAAAAAACAAACAAAGCATAAATAAATATAGAAAACAAAAAATAACCAAATAAGCCATAAACAATATATAGAATTAAATAAAGAGACAAACCAAAGAACGTGAAAAAAGTGAAAGAATATAATAAATAAAACAAAAAAAAAAAAAAAATAAATAAAAAAAAAAAAAAAAAAAAAAAATATATAAAGGTATAAAAGCAAACATAAAAAGAAGGAGAAGAAACAAGAAAAGAAAAAGAAAAAAGAGAGAAGAACCAAGAGACATGTAACAAGAGGGTATCAGAAAGAGGTATCCTACAAAAAGCAATGCCAATCTAAGTTGACATTCAGGCCCCTGGGGGCCATGGTGCCAAGATTGTAAATCCATTTGGATTCACGCTGTAGTAGTATTCTACCCCTGTCACCCCCTCTAGTAAGAGGGGGCACATGATCAATGATAATATATTTTAGATCAGCAACTGAATGTTTTAATAGGGCAAAATGCCTGGCCACTGGTTGGTCAGAGTCACCACGATCAATAGCTGCTCTTATTGCTGATCTGTGGTTGGCCATTCTTGTACGAAGGTCGTCCACAGTTTTTCCCACATAGAACAAACCGCATACACAGTGTAACAAATACACTATGTATTTGGTTGTACATGTGACCCGATGTCTGATGCTGTAAGTCCTATTTTTGTAGGGATGTCTGAACACTTTACCAGTTGTTAGTCCATTGCATGTTGTACATCCTAAGCAGCGATAACAGCCAGGTTTAGATTGCAACCAGGTCTCTTTCATATAACTCCCCCTGGGATCCGTCTTGACAAGTTGGTCTCTTAAAGACCTCGCTCTCCGATATCCCATTCTAGGTGGTGCTGTCCACTCTTATCAGCATGCTTGGAGATGAATTACTTTCGTTTCGAGAAAGAATTTTACCTGCAAATTGCGGGGACCGCCATGGGGTCAAATGTGGCACCCACATATGCCAACCTGTTCATGGCAGAATTCGAAACGAAAGGAACAACATTATTCCAGGATGACAGAATTTCCCATTATAAAAGGTATATAGATGATCTTTTCCTGATATGGCATGGTACAGAGGAAGATTTACTATTATGGTTTACAAGTGTCAATGCAGCACATCCAAATATTAAATTCAAACTGACGTACAACAACTCGAGTGTGGATTTTTTGGACCTGAGAATTTTTAAGAAAGAAGGTCGACTGTGCACGACACTATATACAAAAGAAACAGACCGTAATTTTTTACTACATGCCCATAGCTGCCATCCTCCAGCCCTCAAACGTGCTCTTCCTCTATCGCAATTCAAGAGAACAGCAAGGAACAATACCATGGCTGATCTTCGGGAACAACAAATGCATATTATGGAATCACGTTTCATCCAGAGGGGGTACCATAAACAAGATCTAATAATACAGAAGATGGATACATTGAAGCTACAACAGGAGGATCTACTGATTTACAAGGAAACATCTTTGGAAGATAATAGAATGACGTTCTCCACAACATTTGATGTTGACAAACCAGCCATAGCGGAGAGTATACGCAAACACTGGTCTCTTATATCTTCAGACCCGGATCTACCGTTTGAGGGGACAGCACCACCTAGAATGGGATATCGGAGAGCGAGGTCTTTAAGAGACCAACTTGTCAAGACGGATCCCAGGGGGAGTTATATGAAAGAGACCTGGTTGCAATCTAAACCTGGCTGTTATCGCTGCTTAGGATGTACAACATGCAATGGACTAACAACTGGTAAAGTGTTCAGACATCCCTACAAAAATAGGACTTACAGCATCAGACATCGGGTCACATGTACAACCAAATACATAGTGTATTTGTTACACTGTGTATGCAGTTTGTTCTATGTGGGAAAAACTGTGGACGACCTTCGTACAAGAATGGCCAACCACAGATCAGCAATAAGAGCAGCTATTGATCGTGGTGACTCTGACCAACCAGTGGCCAGGCATTTTGCCCTATTAAAACATTCAGTTGCTGATCTAAAATATATTATCATTGATCATGTGCCCCCTCTTACTAGAGGGGGTGACAGGGGTAGAATACTACTACAGCGTGAATCCAAATGGATTTACAATCTTGGCACCATGGCCCCCAGGGGCCTGAATGTCAACTTAGATTGGCATTGCTTTTTGTAGGATACCTCTTTCTGATACCCTCTTGTTACATGTCTCTTGGTTCTTCTCTCTTTTTTCTTTTTCTTTTCTTGTTTCTTCTCCTTCTTTTTATGTTTGCTTTTATACCTTTATATATTTTTATTTTTTATTTTTTTTGTTTTTGTTTTATTTATTATATTCTTTCACTTTTTTCACGTTCTTTGGTTTGTCTCTTTATTTAATTCTATATATTGTTTATGGCTTATTTGGTTATTTTTTGTTTTCTATATTTATTTATGCTTTGTTTGTTTTTTGTTTTTTCTGAACCTAGATGCATGGACTCACATAGTTTGTTTTGCTGTAGATTTAGTGGCCAGAAGCCCTAATAGAATATATATTAAGTAATCCATATAGCTCCTGCTGTTAGTTACGGTGTTAGGATAAAGTAAAAATCATTTCCCCGTTTTTGGTATTTAAGACTAGCAGGATGTCTAAGACCCTTATCATGACAGATTGTTTTGCTAGCAGACATCTATTCCTACAGCCATTCTGTATAATGCACTTTTTATGTTTCCAATTTTTTAACTAGGATTCCGCCGGGTGGCGTCCTGGTTGCTATGGTAACCGGTGACGTAGGGCTCTACGCGCGGCAACTCACTTCCGGTACGCCGCCGGCGGGATCACACTTGGGAGCGGGTTTGTTTGTGTATATAAGGTGAGTAAATGTATATACCTGTAACTGTTGTCTGAGGACGGGGGCAACCCCGAAACGTCACATATTAAAAAGATTTTTGCTGGATAAGACCCGGTGAGTGCTTTTCTTGTTGGATGCCTATATTGTTACTTTAAAGCACCCCGGGCAGGCTAAATAAAGGACTGTGTTACCGTGAGTGCTGCTACCTCTTGGGATATTATATATATATATATATAGACTTTTCAGTTTACTACTATTATAAAATGTACTTCATTTTCATGGTATCAGTTGCTGAAAAGCATATCTACATATTCTCTGGAGCAGCATTGCATTACTGGGAGCTGATGATTGGTTGCTATGCACATATAAATCAATATTGCCCCACCAGATTTATTCAGCTTTGTTTCAGAAGTGAATTGCTGTTCTGGAGCTTTTGTGGCTTTAGCATTTCGCATAGGATTAAATGCAGTTACACGCAAGCACTTTCACACTTTTATATCCCTTTAAATTTAATTAAAAAAAAAAAAGTATTTTAAAAAGGGACAGTCTGGTTAAAATTAAATTTTCATGATTCAGATAGGGTATGCAATTTAAATAAAACTTTCCAATTTACTTTTACCACCAAATTTGCTTTGTTCTCTTGGTATTCTTTGTTGAAAGCTAAAACTAGGTAGGCTCATATGCGAATTTCTACGCCCTTGAAGGCCGCCTCTTATCACAGTGCATTTTGACAGTTTTTCACAGCTAGACAGCGCTAGATCATGTGTGCCATATAGATAGCATTGTGCACACTGCAGTGGAGTTATTTAAGAGTCAGCGCTGATTGGCTAAAATGAAAGTCTGTCAAAAGAACTGAAATAAGGTAGCAGTTTGCAGAGGCTTAAATACAAGGTAATCACAGAGGTAAAAAACAGAATTTATGCTTACCTGATAAATTACTTTCTCCAACGGTGTGTCCGGTCCACGGCGTCATCCTTACTTGTGGGATATTCTCTTCCCCAACAGGAAATGGCAAAGAGCCCAGCAAAGCTGGTCACATGATCCCTCCTAGGCTCCGCCTACCCCAGTCATTCGACCGACGTAAAGGAGGAATATGCATAGGAGAAATCATATGATACCGTGGTGACTGTAGTTAGAGAAAATAATTCATCAGACCTGATTAAAAAAACCAGGGCGGGCCGTGGACCGGACACACCGTTGGAGAAAGTAATTTATCAGGTAAGCATAAATTCTGTTTTCTCCAACATAGGTGTGTCCGGTCCACGGCGTCATCCTTACTTGTGGGAACCAATACCAAAGCTTTAGGACACGGATGATGGGAGGGAGCAAATCAGGTCACCTAGATGGAAGGTACCACGGCTTGCAAAACCTTTCTCCCAAAAATAGCCTCCGAAGAAGCAAAAGTATCAAATTTGTAAAATTTGGTAAAAGTGTGCAGTGAAGACCAAGTCGCTGCCTTACATATCTGATCAACAGAAGCCTCGTTCTTGAAGGCCCATGTGGAAGCCACAGCCCTAGTGGAGTGAGCTGTGATTCTTTCAGGAGGCTGCCGTCCGGCAGTCTCATAAGCCAATCGGATGATGCTTTTAAGCCAAAAAGAGAGAGAGGTAGAAGTTGCTTTTTGACCTCTCCTTTTACCAGAATAAACAACAAACAAAGAAGATGTTTGTCTGAAATCCTTTGTAGCCTCTAAATAGAATTTTAGAGCACGAACTACATCCAAATTGTGTAACAAACGTTCCTTCTTTGAAACTGGATTCGGACACAAAGAAGGCACAACTATCTCCTGGTTAATGTTTTTGTTAGAAACAACTTTCGGAAGAAAAACAGAATTTATGTTTACCTGATAAATTACTTTCTCCAACGGTGTGTCCGGTCCACGGCGTCATCCTTACTTGTGGGATATTCTCTTCCCCAACAGGAAATGGCAAAGAGCCCAGCAAAGCTGGTCACATGATCCCTCCTAGGCTCCGCCTACCCCAGTCATTCGACCGACGTTAAGGAGGAATATTTGCATAGGAGAAACCATATGTTACCGTGGTGACTGTAGTTAAAGAAAATAAATTATCAGACCTGATTAAAAAAACCAGGGCGGGCCGTGGACCGGACACACCGTTGGAGAAAGTAATTTATCAGGTAAACATAAATTCTGTTTTCTCCAACATAGGTGTGTCCGGTCCACGGCGTCATCCTTACTTGTGGGAACCAATACCAAAGCTTTAGGACACGGATGAAGGGAGGGAGCAAATCAGGTCACCTAAATGGAAGGCACCACGGCTTGCAAAACCTTTCTCCCAAAAATAGCCTCAGAAGAAGCAAAAGTATCAAATTTGTAAAATTTAGAAAAAGTGTGCAGTGAAGACCAAGTCGCTGCCTTACATATCTGATCAACAGAAGCCTCGTTCTTGAAGGCCCATGTGGAAGCCACAGCCCTAGTGGAGTGAGCTGTGATTCTTTCAGGAGGCTGCCGTCCGGCAGTCTCATAAGCCAATCGGATAATGCTTTTAATCCAGAAGGAGAGAGAGGTAGAAGTTGCTTTTTGACCTCTCCGTTTACCAGAATAAACAACAAACAAAGACAAAGTTTGTCTGAAATCCTTAGTAGCTGCTAAGTAAAATTTGAGAGCACGAACTACATCCAAGTTGTGCAACAAACGTTCCTTCTTTGAAACTGGATTAGGACACAAAGAAGGCACAACTATCTCCTGGTTAATGTTTTTGTTAGAAACAACTTTTGGAAGAAAACCAGGTTTAGTACGCAAAACCACCTTATCTGCATGGAACACCAGATAAGGAGAAGAACACTGCAGAGCAGATAATTCTGAAACTCTTCTAGCAGAAGAAATTGCAACCAAAAACAAAACTTTCCAAGATAATAACTTAATATCAACGGAATGTAAGGGTTCAAACGGAACCCCCTGAAGAACTGAAAGAACTAGGTTGAGACTCCAAGGAGGAGTCAAAATTTTGTAAACAGGCTTGATTCTAACCAGAGCCTGAACAAAGGCTAGAACATCTGGCACATCTGCCAGCTTTTTGTGAAGTAACACAGACAAGGCAGAAATCTGTCCCATCAAGGAACTTGCAGATAATCCTTTTTCCAATCCTTCTCGAAGGAAGGATAGACTCTTAGGAATCTTAACCTTGTCCCAAGGGAATCCTGCAGATTCACACCAACAGATATACCAAATTATGTGGTAATTTTTCTGGTTACAGGCTTTCAGGCCTGAACAAGAGTATTAATAACAGAATCTGAGAACCCTCGCTTTGATAAGATCAAGCGTTCAATCTCCAAGCAGTCAGCTGGAGTGGGTCGAACGGACCTAGAACAAGAAGGTCTCTCAAAGGTAGCTTCCATGGTGGAGCCGATGACATATTCACCAGATCTGCATACCAAGTCCTGCGTGGCCACGCAGGAGCTATCAAAATCACAGACGCCCTCTCCTGATTGATCCTGGCTACCAGCCTGGGGATGAGAGGAAACGGCGGGAACACATAAGCTAGTTTGAAGGTCCAAGGTGCTACTAGTGCATCCACTAGAGCCGCCTTGGGATCCCTGGATCTGTACCCGTAGTAAGGAACTCTGAAGTTCTGACGAGAGGCCATCAGATCCATGTCTGGAATGCCCCACGGTTGAGTGACTTTGGCAAAGATTTCCGGATGGAGTTCCCACTCCCCCGGATGCAATGTCTGACGACTCAGAAAATCCGCTTCCCAATTTTCCACTCCTGGGATGTGGATAGCAGACAGGTGGCAGGAGTGAGACTCCGCCCATAGAATGATTTTGGTCACTTCTTCCATCGCTAGGGAACTCCTTGTTCCCCCCTGATGGTTGATGTATGAACTTGGCCCTCGCTAGCTGAGGCCAAGCTTTGAGAGCATTGAATATCGCTCTCAGTTCCAGAATATTTATCGGTAGAAGAGATTCTACCCGAGACCAAAGACCCTGAGCTTTCAGGGATCCCCAGACCGCGCCCCAGCCCATCAGACTGGCGTCGGTCGTGACAATGACCCACTCTGGTCTGCGGAAGGTCATCCCTTGTGACAGGTTGTCCAGGGACAGCCACCAACGGAATGAGTCTCTGGTCCTCTGATTTACTTGTATCTTCGGAGACAAGTCTGAATAGTCCCCATTCCACTGACTGAGCATGAACAGTTGTAATGGTCTTAGATGAATGCGCACAAAAGGAACTATGTCCATTGCCGCTACCATCAAACCTATCACTTCCATGCACTGCGCTATGGAAGGAAGAGGAACGGAATGAAGTATCCGACAAGAGTCTAGAAGTTTTGTTTTTCTGGCTTCTGTCAGAAAAATCCTCATTTCTAAGGAGTCTATTATAGTTCCCAAGAAGGGAACCCTCGTTGACGGAGATAGAGAACTCTTTTCCACGTTCACTTTCCATCCGTGAGATCTGAGAAAGGCCAGGACAATGTCCGTGTGAGCCTTTACTTGAGGAAGGGACGACGCTCGAATCAGAATGTCGTCCAAGTAAGGTACTACAGCAATGCCCCTTGGTCTTAGCACCGCCAGAAGGGACCCTAGTACCTATGAGAAAATCCTAGGAGCAGTGGCTAATCCGAAAGAAAATGCCACGAACTGGAAATGCTTGTCCAGGAATGCAAACCTTAGGAACCGATGATGTTCCTTGTGGATAGGAATATGTAGATACGCATCCTTGAAATCCACCTTGGTCATGAATTGACCTTCCTGGATGGAAGGAAGAAGTGTTCGAATGGTTTCCATCTTGAACGATGGAACCTTGAGAAACTTGTTCAAGATCTTGAGATCTAAGATTGGTCTGAACGTTCCCTCTTTTTTGGGAACTATGAACAGATTGGAGTAGAACCCCATCCCTTGTTCTCCTAATGGAACAGGATGAATCACTCCCATTTTTAGCAGGTCTTCTACCCAATGTAAGAATGCCTGTCTTCTTATGTGGTCTGAAGACAACTGAGACCTGTGGAACCTCTCCCCTTGGAGGAAGCCCCTTGAACTCCAGAGAATAACCTTGGGAGACTATTTCTAGCGCCCAAGGATCCAGAACATCTCTTTCCCAAGCCTGAGCGAAGAGAGAGAGTCTGCCCCCCACCAGATCCGGTCCCGGATCGGGGGCCCGCATTACATGCTGTCTTGGTAGCAGTGGCAGGTTTCCTGGCCTGCTTTCCTTTGCTCCAGCCTTGCATAGGTCTCCAGGCTGGATTGGCTTGAGAAGTATTACCTTCCTGCTTAGAGGACGTAGCCCTTGGGGCTGATCCGTTTCTGCGAAAGGGACGAAACTTAGGTTTATTTTTGGTCTTGAAAAGACCTATCCTGAGGAAGGGCGTGGCCCTTGCCCCCAGTGATATCAGAGATAATCTCTTTCAAGTCAGGGCCAAAGAGTGTTTTCCCCTTGAAAGGAATGTCAAGCAATTTGTTCTTGGAAGACGCATCCGCTGCCCAAGATTTTAACCAAAGCGCTCTGCGCCACAATAGCAAACCCAGAATTTTTTCGCCGCTAACCTAGCCAATTGCAAGGTGGCGTCTAGGGTGAAAGAATTAGCCAATTTAAGAGCACGAATTCTGTCCATAATCTCCTCATAAGAAGAAGAATTACTAATAATCGCCTTTCCTAGCTCATCAAACTAGAAACACGCGGCTGCAGTGACAGGGACAATGCATGCAATTGGTTGTAGAAGGGAACCTTGCTGAACAAACATCTTTAGCAGACCTTCTAATTTTTTATCCATAGGATCTTGGAAAGCACAACTATCTTCTATGGGTATAGTGGCGCGCTTGTGTAGAGTAGAAACCGCCCCCTCGACCTTGGGGACTGTCTGCCATCAGTCCTTTCTGGGGTCGACTATAGGAAAACAATTTTATAAATATGGGGGGAGGTACTAAAGGTATACCGGGCCTGTCCCATTCTTTACTAACAATGTACGCCACCCGCTTGGATATAGGAAAAGCTTCGGGGGGCCCCGGGGCCTCTAAGAACTTTTCCATTTTACATAGTGGTTCTGGAATGACCAGATAATCACAATCATCCAAATTGGATAACACCTCCTTAAGCAGAGCGCGGAGATGTTCCAACTTAAATTTAAAAGTAATCACATCAGGTTCAGCTTGTTGAGAAATGTTTCCTGAATCTGAAATTTCTCCCTCAGACAAAACCTCCCTGGCCCCCTCAGACTGGTGTAGGGGCCCTTCAGAAACCATATCATCAGCGTTCTCATGCTCTACAGAATTTTCTAAAACAGAGCAGTCGCGCTTTCGCTGATAAGTGGGCATATTGGCTAAAATGTTTTTGATAGAATTATCCATTACAGCCGTTAAATGTTGCATAGTAAGGAGTATTGGCGCACTAGATGTACTAGGGGCCTCCTGTATGGGCAAGACTGGTGTAGACGAAGGAGGGGATGATGCAGTACCATGCTTACTCCCCTCACTTGAGGAATCATCTTGGGCATCATTTTTACTAAATTTTTTTATGACATAAAATACATATAGTTAAATGAGAAGGAACCTTGGTTTCCCCACAGTCAGAACACAATCTATCTGGTAGTTCAGACATGTTAAACAGGCATAAACTTGATAACAAAGCACAAAAAACGTTTTAAAATAAAACCGTTACTGTCACTTTAAATTTTAAACTAAACACACTTTATTATTGCAATTGCGAAAAAGTATGAAGGAATTGTTCAAAATTCACCAAAATTTCACCACAGTGTCTTAAAGCCTTAAAAGTATTGCACACCAAATTTGGAAGCTTTAACCCTTAAAATAACGGAACCGGAGCCGTTTTTATATTTAACCCCTTTACAGTCCCTGGAATCTGCTTTGCTGAGACCCAACCAAGCCCAAAGGGGAATACGATACCAAATGATGCCTTCAGAAAGACTTTTCTATGTATCAGAGCTCCACACACATGCAGCTGCATGCCATGCTGTCCTCAAAAACAAGTGCGCCATACCGGCGCGAAAATGAGGCTCTGACTATGATTAGGGAAAGCCCCTAAAGAATAAGGTGTCTAAAACAGTGCCTGCCGATATAATCATATCAAAATACCCAGAATAAATGATTCCTCAAGGCTAAATATGTGTTAATAATGAATCGATTTAGCCCAGAAAAAGTCTACAGTCTTAATAAGCCCTTGTGAAGCCCTTATTTACTATCTTAATAAACATGGCTTACCGGATCCCATAGGGAAAATGACAGCTTCCAGCATTACATCGTCTTGTTAGAATGTGTCATACCTCAAGCAGTAAGAGACTGCACACTGTTCCCCCAACTGAAGTTAATTGCTCTCAACAGTCCTGTGTGGAACAGCCATGGATTTTAGTTACGGTGCTAAAATCATTTTCCTCATACAAACAGAAATCTTCATCTCTTTTCTGTTTCTGAGTAAATAGTACATACCAGCACTATTTTAAAATAACAAACTCTTGATTGAATAATAAAAACTACAGTTAAACACTAAAAAACTCTAAGCCATCTCCGTGGAGATGTTGCCTGTACAACGGCAAAGAGAATGACTGGGGTAGGCGGAGCCTAGGAGGGATCATGTGACCAGCTTTGCTGGGCTCTTTGCCATTTCCTGTTGGGGAAGAGAATATCCCACAAGTAAGGATGACGCCGTGGACCGGACACACCTATGTTGGAGAAACCAGGTTTAGTACGCAAAACCACCTTATCTGCATGGAACACCAGATAAGGAGGAGAACACTGCAGAGCAGATAACTCTGAAACTCTTCTAGCAGAAGAAATTGCAACCAAAAACAAAACTTTCCAAGATAGTAACTTAATATCTACGGAATGTAAGGGTTCAAACGGAACCCCTTGAAGAACTGAAAGAACTAAATTGAGACTCCAAGGAGGAGTCAAAGGTTTGTAAACAGGCTTGATTCTAACCAGAGCCTGAACAAAAGCTTGAACATCTGGCACAGCCGCCAGTTTTTTGTGAAGTAAAACAGATAAAGCAGAAATCTGTCCCTTCAAAGAACTTGCAGATAATCCTTTCTCCAAACCCTCCTGTAGAAAGGATAGAATCTTAGGAATTTTTATCTTGTTCCATGGGAATCCTTTAGATTCACACCAACAAATATATTTTTTCCATATTTTATGGTAAATTTTCCTAGTTACAGGCTTTCTAGCCTGAACAAGAGTATCAATGACAGAATCTGAAAAACCACGCTTTGATAAAATCAAGCATTCAATCTCCAAGCAGTCAGTTGGAGTGAATCCAGATTCGGATGTTCGAATGGACCTTGAACAAGAAGGTCCTGTCTCAAAGGTAGCTTCCATGGTGGAGCCGATGACATATTCACCAGGTCTGCATACCAAGTTCTGCGTGGCCACGCAGGAGCTATCAAGATCACCGAAGCCCTCTCCTGATTGATCCTGGCTACCAGCCTGGGAATGAGAGGGAACGGTGGGAATACATAAGCTAGGTTGAAGGTCCAAGGCGCTATCAGTGCATCTACTAGAGTCGCCCTGGGATCCCTGGATCTGGACCCGTAGCAAGGAACCTTGAAGTTCTGACGAGACGCCATCAGGTCCATGTCTGGAATGCCCCATAATTGAGTTATTTGGGCAAAGATTTCCGGATGGAGTTCCCACTCCCCCGGATGGAAAGTCTGATGACTCAGAAAATCCGCTTCCCAATTTTCCACTCCTGGGATGTGGATTGCAGACAAGTGGCAGGAGTGATTCTCCGCCCATTGAATTATTTTGGTCACTTCCTCCATCGCCAGGGAACTCCTTGTTCCCCCCTGATGGTTGATATATGCAACAGTCGTCATGTTGTCTGATTGAAACCTTATGAATTTGGCCTTTGCTAGTTGAGGCCAAGCTTTGAGAGCATTGAATATCGCTCGCAGTTCCAGAATGTTTATCGGGAGAAGAGATTCTTCCCGGGACCATAGCCCCTGAGCTTTCAGGGGTTCCCAGACCGCGCCCCAGCCCACCAGACTGGCGTCGGTCGTGACAATGACCCACTCTGGTCTGCGGAAGCTCATTCCCTGTGACAGGTTGTCCAGGTTCAGCCACCAACGGAGTGAATCTCTGGTTCTTTGATCTACTTGGATCGTCGGAGACAAGTCTGTATAATCCCCATTACACTGTCTGAGCATGCACAGTTGTAATGGTCTTAGATGAATTCGTGCAAAAGGAACTATGTCCATTGCCGCAACCATCAAACCTATTACTTCCATGCACTGCGCTATGGAAGGAAGAAGAACAGAATGAAGTACTTGACAAGAGCTTAGAAGTTTTGATTTTCTGGCCTCTGTCAGAAAAATCTTCATTTCTAAGGAGTCTATTATTGTTCCCAAGAAGGGAACTCTTGTTGACGGGGACAGAGAACTTTTTTCTATGTTCACTTTCCACCCGTGAGATCTGAGAAAGGCTAGGACAATGTCCGTATGAGCCTTTGCTTTTGACAGAGACGACGCTTGAATCAGTATGTCGTCCAAGTAAGGTACTACTGCAATGCCCCTTGGTCTTAGCACCGCTAGAAGGGACCCTAGTACCTTTGTGAAAATCCTTGGAGCAGTGGCTAATCCGAACGGAAGTGCCACAAACTGGTAATGCTTGTCCAGAAAGGCGAACCTTAGGAACCGATGATGTTCCTTGTGGATAGGAATATGTAGATACGCATCCTTTAAATCCACCGTGGTCATGAATTGACCTTCCTGGATGGTAGGAAGAATTGTTCGAATGGTTTCCATCTTGAACGATGGAACCCTGAGAAATTTGTTTAGAATCTTGAGATCTAAAATTGGTCTGAATGTTCCTTCTTTTTTGGGAACTATGAACAGATTGGAGTAAAACCCCATCCCTTGTTCTCCTAATGGAACAGGATGAATCACTCCCATTCTTAACAGGTCTTCTACACAATGTAAGAATGCCTGTCTTTTTATTTGGTTTGAAGACAATTGAGACCTGAAGAACCTCCCCCTTGGGGGTAGTTCCCTGAATTCCAGGAGATAACCTTGAGACACTATTTCTAGCGCCCAAGGATCCTGAACATCTCTTGCCCAAGCCTGAGCAAAGAGAGAGAGTCTGCCCCCCACCAGATCCGGTCCCGGATCGGGGGTCAACACTTCATGCTGTTTTAGTAGCAGTGGCAGGTTTCTTGGCCTGCTTACCCTTGTTCCAGCCTTGCATCGGTCTCCAGGCTGGTTTGGTTTGAGAACTATTACCCTCTTGCTTAGAGGGTGTAGAATTTGAGGCTGGTCCGTTTCTGCGAAAGGGACGAAAATTTGGCTTATTTTTAGCCTTAAAAGACCTATCCTGAGGAAGGGCGTGGCCCTTTCCCCCAGTGATGTCTGAAATAATCTCTTTCAAGTCAGGGCCAAACAGCGTTTTACCTTTGAAAGGGATGTTAAGCAATTTGTTCTTGGAGGACACATCCGCTGACCAAGACTTTAGCCAAAGCGCTCTGCGCGCCACAATAGCAAAACCTGAATTTTTCGCCGCTAATCTAGCTAATTGCAAAGTGGCGTCTAAGATAAAAGAGTTAGCCAATTTAAGTGCTTGAACTCTGTCCATAACCTCCTCATACGAAGAGTCTTTATTGAGCGACTTTTCTAGTTCTTCGAACCAGAAACACGCTGCTGTAGTGACAGGAACAATGCATGAAATTGGTTGTAGAAGGTAACCTTGCTGAACAAACATCTTTTTAAGCAAACCCTCTAATTTTTTATCCATAGGATCTTTGAAAGCACAACTATCTTCTATAGGGATAGTAGTGCGTTTGTTTAGAGTAGAAACCGCCCCCTCGACCTTGGGGACTGTCTGCCATAAGTCCTTTCTGGGGTCGACCATAGGAAATAATTTTTTAAATATAGGGGGAGGAACAAAAGGTATGCCGGGCCTTTCCCATTCCTTATTTACAATGTCCGCCACCCGCTTGGGTATAGGAAAAGCATCGGGGGGCACCGGGACCTCTAGGAACTTGTCCATCTTACATAACTTCTCTGGAATGACCAAATTGTCACAATCATCCAGAGTAGATAACACCTCCTTAAGCAGAGCGCGGAGATGTTCTAATTTAAATTTAAAAGTAATAACATCAGGTTCAGCTTGTTGAGAAATTTTTCCTGAATCTGAAATTTCTCCCTCAGACAAAACCTCCCTCCTGGCCCCTTCAGATTGGTGTGAGGGTATGTCAGAACCATTATCATCAGCGTCCTCATGCTCTTCAGTATCTAAAACAGAGCAATCGCGCTTTCTCTGATAAGTGGGCATTTTGGACAAAATGTTTTTAATAGAATTATCCATTACAGCCGTTAATTGATGCATAGTAAGAAGGATTGGCGCACTAGATGTACTAGGGGCCTCTTGTGTGGGCAAGACTGGTGTAGACACAGAAGGGGATGATGCAGTACCATGCTTACTCCCCTCGCTTGAGGAATCATTCTGGGCAACATCATTATCAGTGGCATCATTGTCCCTACTTTGTTTGGACACTATGTCACATTCATCACATATATTTAAATGGGGAGGAACCTTGGCTTCCAAACATACAGAACATCGTCTATCTGATGGTTCAGACATGTTAACAGGCATAAACTTGATAACAAAGCACAAAAAACGTTTTAAAATAAAACCGTTACTGTCACTTTAAATTTTAAACTGAACACACTTTATTACTGAATATGTGAAAAAGTATGAAGGAATTGTTCAAAATTCACCAAAATTTCACCACAGTGTCTTAAAGCCTTAAAAGTATTGCACACCAAATTTGAAAGCTTTAACTCTTAAAATAACGGAACCGGAGCCGTTTTTACATTTAACCCCTATACAGTCCCTGGTATCTGCTTTGCTGAGACCCAACCAAGCCCAGAGGGGAATACGATACCAAATGACGCCTTCAATAAGCTTTTTCAGTGGTTCTTAGCTCCTCACACATGCATCTGCATGCCTTGCTATCCAAAAACAACTGTGCATTAGTGGCGCGAAACTGAGGCTCTGCCTATGACTAGAAAAGGCCCCCAGTGAAAAAGGTGTCCAATACAGTGCCTGCCGTTTTTTTAATACATCCCCAAGAATAAAAGAACTATTTATAGTTATAATCCACTAAATATACTTATAAAGTAATCGTTTTAGCCCAGAAAAATGTCTACCAGTCTTTAAAGCCCTTGTGAAGCCCTTTATTCTTATACTAAACTAAGAAAATGGCTTACCGGTTCCCATAGGGAAAATGACAGCTTCCAGCATTACCAAGTCTTGTTAGAAATGTGTCATACCTCAAGCAGCAAAAGTCTGCCCACTGTTTCCCCCAACTGAAGTTAATTCATCTCAACAGTCCTGTGTGGAAACAGCCATCGATTTTAGTAACGGTTGCTAAAATCATTTTCCTCTTACAAACAGAAATCTTCATCTCTTTTCTGTTTCAGAGTAAATAGTACATACCAGCACTATTTTAAAATAACAAACTCTTGATTGAAGAATAAAAACTACATTTAAACACCAAAAAACTCTTAGCCATCTCCGTGGAGATGTTGCCTGTGCAACGGCAAAGAGAATGACTGGGGTAGGCGGAGCCTAGGAGGGATCATGTGACCAGCTTTGCTGGGCTCTTTGCCATTTCCTGTTGGGGAAGAGAATATCCCACAAGTAAGGATGACGCCGTGGACCGGACACACCTATGTTGGAGAAAAGTGTTTTAATATAACCGTATTTGTTATGAAAAACTGGGGAATGGGTAATAAAGGGGTTATCTATCTTTTTAAACAATAACAATTCTGGAGTAGACTGTCCCTTTAAGGGATAGGGAAGTCAAAATTAAAATTGCATGCTTTAGTAGTTAGAACATTATATTTTAAGACGCATTTAAATTCAGTTCTATTATCAAATTTAGTTTCTTCTCTTGGTATCCTTTGTTGAAAAATAATATGGGAGCTTTTGTCATTGGATCATCAGATATGTTCAGATAGCTCCCAGTAGTGCATTGCTGCTCTGAAACGGACTTTAATATGTGTTTAAGTCCTTTGCAGGGACTAAACACACAGTTATATACAAGCAATAGTGCAAAAGTAAAATGTTCTAACATATTAAGAGTATTTGTTTATGAACTTAAATATCCCTTTAAAGTATGTTCACACACTATGTCCATAACTTAGCCTCTCACCTCATGCCTTAACTCATCTATATGGTCCTTCAGCTCTCTTATATATTGTAACGAATCTGAATCATTCAGCTTTCCTTGAATCATTCCTTCCTCTTTCTGAGAAAAAAAAAAGTGTCAGACAAAGAAACTGTTAAAAAATTGTACAGCTTAAAAAAAAATAAAAAAAAATTAATAATAAAAAAAAAAAAAAAAAAAAAAAAAAGTGTATGCTTACCTGATCAATTTCTTTCCGGATACGGAGACTCTACAACGTCATTCCAATTACTAGTGGGAATATCACTCCTGGTCATCAGGAGGAGGCAAAGAGCACCACAGCAAAGCTGTTAAGTGTCACCCCTACCCATAATCCCCAGTCATTCCACCAAAGAGAAATGGAAAAAGGAGTAACACAAAGGTGTCTGAGGTTTAGTAAAAAATAACTGTCTTAATAACTGTATTAATTAAGGGTGGGGTTGTGGACTCTCCATATCCGGAAAGAAATTTAGTTTTCTTTCCTAAGATATGGAGAGTCCACAACTTCATTCAATTACTAGTGGGAACCAATACCCAAGCTAGAGGACACGGAATGAAAACATAATTTATGCTTACCTGATAAATTTATTTCTCTTGTGGTGTATCCAGTCCACAGATCATCCATTACTTGTGGGATATTCTCCTTCCCAACAGGAAGCTGCAAGAGGATCACCCACAGCAGAGCTGTCTATAAAGCTCCTCCCCTCACTGCCACCTCCAGTCATTCGACCGAAGACAAGCAAGAGAAAGGAGAAACCATAGGGTGCAGTGGTGACTGTAGTTTAAAAATAAAATATACCTGCCTTAAAATGACAGGGTGGGCCGTGGACTGGATACACCACAAGAGAAATACATTTATCAGGTAAGCATAAATTGTGTTTTCTCTTGCAAGGTGTATCCAGTCCACGGATCATCCATTACTTGTGGGATACCAATACCAAAGCTAAAGTACACGGATGAAGGGAGGGACAAGGCAGGAACTTACACGGAAGGAACCACTGCCTGTAAAACCTCTCTCCCAAATATAGCCTCCGAAGAAGCAAAAGTATCAAATTTATAAAACTTTGAAAAAGTATGAAGCGAAGACCAAGTCGCCGCCTTGCAAATCTGTTCAACAGAAGCCTCATTTTTAAAAGCCCATGTGGAAGCCACAGCTCTAGTAGAATGAGCTGTAATCCTTTCAGGAGGCTGCTGACCAGCAGTCTCATAAGCTAAGCGTATTATACTTCTTAGCCAAAACGAAAGAGAAGTTGCCGAAGCCTTTTGGCCTCTCCTCTGTCCAGAGTAGACAACAAACAAAGCAGATGTTTGACGAAAATCTTTAGTAGCTTGTAAATAAAACTTTAAAGCACGAACCACGTCTAGATTGTGTAATAGACGTTCCTTCTTTGAAGAAGGATTAGGACACAATGACGGAACAACAATCTCCTGATTGATATTCTTATTAGATACTACCTTAGGTAAAAACCCAGGTTTGGTACGCAAAAATACCTTATCTGCATGGAAGATCAGATAAGGGGAATCACACTGTAAGGCAGATAACTCGGAAACTCTACGAGCCGAGGAAACAGCTACCAAAAACAGAACTTTCCAAGATAAAAGCTTGATATCTATGGAATGAAGAGGTTCAAACGGAACCCCTTGAAGAACTTTAAGAACCAAATTTAAACTCCATGGCGGAGCAACTGGTTTAAACACAGGCTTGATTCTAAACATCCGCCAGACGCTTGTGTAAAAGAATAGACAAAGCAGAAATCTGTCCCTTTAAGGAACTAGCTGACAATCCCTTTTCCTTCTTGGAGAAAAGATAATATCCTGGGAATCCTGACTTTACTCCATGAGTAACCCTTAGATTCACACCAATAAAGATATTTACACCATATCTTATGATAGCTTTTCCTGGTGACAGGCTTTCGTGCCTGAATTAAGGTATCAATGACTGACTCGGAGAAGCCACGCTTTGATAAAATCAAGCGTTCAATCTCCAGGCAGTCAGTCTCAGAGTAATTAGATTTGGATGGTTGAAAGGACCCTGAAGTAGAAGGTCCTGTCTCAGAGGCAGAGTCCATGGTGGAAGGGAGGGCATGTCCACCAGATCTGTATACCAAGTCCTGCGCGGCCACGCAGGTGCTATCAAAATCACCGATGCTCTCTCCTGCTTGATTTTGGCAATCAGACGAGGGAGCAGAGGAAACGGTGGAAACACATAAACCAGGTTGAAGGACCAAGGCGCTGCTAGAGCGTCTATCAGCGTTGCCTTGGGATCCCTGGACCTGGATCCGTAACAAGGAAGTTTGGCGTTCTGGCGAGACGCCATGAGATCCAGTTCTGGTTCGCCCCAACGTTGAACCAATTGTGCAAACACCTCCGGATGGAGTTCCCACTCCCCCGGATGAAAAGTCTGACGACTTAGAAAATCCGCCTCCCAGTTCTCTACACCTGGGATATGGATAGCTGATAGGTGGCAAGAGTGAATCTCTGCCCAACGAATTATCTTTGAAACTTCCAACATCGCTAGGGAACTCCTTGTTCCCCCTTGATGGTTGATGTAAGCCACAGTCGTGATGTTGTCCGACTGAAATCTGATGAACCTCATTGTCGCTAGCTGAGGCCAAACTTGGAGAGCATTGAATATCGCTCTTAGTTCCAGAATGTTTATTGGGAGGAGGGTCTCCTACTGAGTCCACGATCCCTGAGCCTTCAGGGAGTTCCAGACTGCCCCCCAGCCTAAAAGGCTGGCATCTGTCGTTACTATTGTCCAATCTGGCCTGCGAAAGGTCATACCTTTGGACAAATGGACCCGAGATAGCCACAAGAGAAGAGAATCCATGGTCTCTTGATCCAGATTTAGTAGAAGAGACAAATCTGTGTAATCCCCATTCCACTGACTGAGCATGCAGAGTTGCAGCGGTCTGAGATGTAGGCGGGCAAATGGCACTATGTCCATTGCCGCTACCATTAAGCTGATTACTTCCATACACTGAGCCACCGAAGGGCGAGAAGTAGAATAAAGGACACGGCAAGAATTTAGAAGTTTTGATAACCTGGTCTCTGTCAGGTAAATCCTCATTTCTACAGAATCTATCAGAGTTCCCAGAAAGGAAACTCTTGTTAGAGGGGATAGAGAACTCTTCTCTTCGTTCACTTTCCACCCGTGCGACCTCAGAAATGCCAGAACTATGTCCGTATGAGACTTGGCAATTTGGAAATTTGATGCCTGTATCAGAATGTCGTCTAAATAAGGGGCTACTGCTATGCCCCGCGGCCTTAGGACCGCCAGAGGTGACCCCAGAACCTTCGTAAAGATTCTTGGAGCTGTAGCTAACCCAAATGGAAGAGCTACAAACTGGTAATACCTGTCTAGGAAGGCAAACCTGAGAAACCGATGATGATCTTTGTGTATCGGAATGTGAAAATAAGCATCCTTTAAATCCACTGTAGTCATGTATTGACCCTCCTGGATCATAGGTAGGATGGTACGAATGGTCTCCATCTTGAATGATGGGACCCTGAGAAATTTGTTTAGGATCTTGAGATCTAAGATGGGTCTGAAGGTTCCCTCTTTTTTGGGAACCACAAACAGATTTGAATAGAAGCCTTGTCCCTGTTCCTCCTTTGGAACAGGGTGGATCACTCCCATAACTAGGAGGTCTTGAACACAATGTAAGAATGCCTCTCTTTTTATCTAGTTTGCAGATAACTGTGAAAGGTGAAATCTCCCTTTTGGAGGGGAAGCTTTGAAGTCCAGAAGATATCCCTGGGATACAATTTCCAACCCCCAGGGATCCTGGACATCTCTTGCCCAAGCCTGGGCGAGAGAGAAAGTCTGCCCCCTTATAGATCCGTTACCGGATCAGGGGCCAATACTTCATGCTGTCTTAGAGGCAGCAGCAGGCTTTTTGACCTGCTTACCTTTGTTCCAAGCCTGGTTAGGTCTCCAGACCGACTTGGACTGGGCAAAAGTTCCCTCTTGTTTTTTATTAGAGGAAGTTGATGCCGCGCTCGTCTTAAAGTTTCGAAAGGCACAAAAATTTGTCTGTTTGGCCCTTGATTTATTAGACCTGTCCTGAGGGAGGGCATGACCTTTTCCTCCCGTGATATCAGAAATGATCTCCTTCAAACCAGGCCCGAATAGGACTGCCCCTTCAAGGGAATATTAAGAAGCTTAGACTTTGAAGTAACGTCAGCTGACCATGATTTAAGCCATAGCGCCCTACGCGCCTGAATAGCAAAACCAGAATTCTTAGCCGTTAGTTTAGTCAAATGAACAATGGCATCAGAAACAAATTAATTGGCTAGCTTAAGTGCTGTAAGCTTGTCAAGTATATCGTCCAATGGAGTCTCTACCTGTAAAGCCTCTTCCAGAGACTCAAATAAGAAGGCCGCTGCAGCAGTGACTGGGGCAATGCATGCAAGAGGCTGTAGAATAAAACCTTGTTGAATAAACATTTTCTTAAGGTAACCCTCTAACTTTTTATCCATTGGATCTAAGAAAGCACAACTGTCCTCGACGGGGATAGTAGTACGCTTAGCTAGGGTAGAAACTGCTCCCTCCACCTTAGGAACCGTTTGCCATAAGTCCCGTGTGGCGGCATCTACTGGAAACAATTTCTTAAAAATAGGAGGTGGAGAGAACGGTACACCTGGTCTATCCCATTCCTTAGTAATAATTTCTGAAAACCTTTTGGGAATTGGAAAAACATCAGAGAAAACAGGCACTGCATAGTATTTATCCAATCTGCACAATTTCTCTGGCACTGCAATGGTGTCGCAGTCATTCAAAGTAGCTAAAACCTCCCTGAGTAGCACGCGGAGGTGTTCAAGCTTAAATTTAAATGTCGCCATATCAGAATAAGGTTGAATCATCTTCCCTGAGTCAGACACATCACCCACAGAAAGAAGCTCTCCTTCCTCAGCTTCTGCATATTGTGAGGGGGTATCAGACATAGCTAGTAAAGCGTCAGAGTGCTCTGTATTTCTTCTAACCCCAGAGCTGTCTCGCTTTCCTCGTAACCCAGGTAGTCTGGATAATACCGCTGACAGTGTATTATCCATGACTGCCGCCATGTCTTGTAAAGTAAACGCCATGGGCGCGCTAGATGTACATGGCACCTCTTGAGCGTGAGTCCCTTGAGCGGGAGTCAAATGCTCTGAAACGTGGGGCGAGTTAGTCGGCATAACTTCCCCCTTGTCAGATTCCTCTGGTGATAAATCTTTTAAAGACAGAATATGGTCTTTATAACTTAAAGTGAAATCAGTACATTTGGTACACATTCTAAAAGGGGATTCCACCATGGCTTCTAAACATAATGAACAAGGGGTTTCCTCTATGTCAGACATGTTTAAACAGACTAGCAATGAGAAAACACTTTACAGAAAGTTAACAAGCAAAAATGAAAACGGTACTGTGCCTTTAAGAAAAATAAAAAAGGACAGAATTTGAAAAAACAGTGAAAAAAAGCAGAACATCAAACGAAATTTTTACAGTGTGTATAATAGGCTAACAGAGCATTGCACCCACTTGCAAATGGATGATTAACCCCTTAGTTTCAAAAACGGATCAAAAAAAGAAATAGACGTTTTTTTAACAGTCACAACAAACTGCCACAGCTCTGCTGTGGCCCTACCTTGCCATACAAATGACTTTGGAAAGCCCAATAACCCTTCAGAGAGGTCCTAAGCATTCAGGGAACTCTTTCAAGGACACTGGATGTCTCAGTCTGCAAAAGCTAATGCGCATTTAGGCGCGAAATTAGGCCCCTCCCCCTCCTGTCTACACAGTGAGAGGCCTAATAAAACTATTCCTAGGCAAATTTTAGCCAGCCATGTGGAAAAACTGGGCCCCAATAAAGTTTTATCACCAGAAAGCATATAGAAAACGTTTAAGCACTCCCAGCAAACGTCTTATATTTCAATAATTTGAAAAAATAATAAGAGTGTTACCGCTAATAGTAAGCAGGATACTAGTCGTTATTAAATCACTGTAATCAGGCTTACCTTAAATAAATCCGGTATCAACAGCATTTTCTAGCATATACATTTCTCTAGAAAAATTTAGACTGCACATACCTCATAGCAGGATACCCTGCACGCCATTCCCCAAGCTGAAGTTACCTCTCTCTTCAGTTATGTGTGAGAACAGCAATGGATCTTAGTTACAACCTGCTAAGATCATTAGGGACCACAGGCAGACTCTTCTTCTATTTTCTGCCTGAGACCAAAATATTACAACTCCAGTACCATTTAAAAATAACAAACTTTTGATTTGAAGAAAAACAACTAAATTACACCACATCTCTCTAACTGCTTCCATGCTTGTTGAGAGCTGCAAGAGAATGACTGGAGGTGGCAGTGAGGGGAGGAGCTATATAGAAAGCTCTGCTGTGGGTGATCCTCTTGCAGCTTCCTGTTGGGAAGGAGAATATCCCACAAGTAATGGATGATCCGTGGACTGGATACACCTTACAAGAGAAAAGAGAGGGAGAACAAGAAAGGCAGACCTAAACAGAAGGCACCACCGCTTGAAGAACCTTTCTCCTAAAAGAAGCCTCAGCCAATGAAAAAGTATCAAATTTGGAAAAAGTATGCAGAGAGGACCAAGTTGCAGCCTTGCAAATCTGTTCCACAGAAGCTTTATTTTTGAAAGCCCAAGAAGAGGAGACAGCCCTAGTAGAATGAGCTGTAATTCTCTCAGGAGGCTGCTGACCAGCAGTCTCATAAGCAAAACGAATTATACTTCTCAACCAGAGGGAAAGAGAAGTAGCTGTAGCCTTCTGACCTTTATGCATTCCTGAAAAACAAACAAACAGGGCAGAAGACTGGCGAAAATCCTTAGTCGCATGTAGGTAGAATTTTAGAGCACGCACAACATCCAAGTTGTGCAACAGAGGTTCCTTATGAGAAGAAAGATTAGGACAGAGAGAAGGAACAACAATTTACTGAATAATATTTCAAATCTGAAACCACTTTAGGAAGAAACCCGAATTTAGTATGAAGAACCGCCTTATTCGCATGAAAGATAAGGTAAGGCAAATCACACTGCAAAGCTGAGAGTTCCGAGACTCTCTGAGCAGAAGAGATAACAATAGGAAACAAAACCTTCCAAGATACCAACTTAATATCTATGGAATGCATTGGCTCAAACGGAGCCTGCTGCAGAAAAGAACAAGGTTAAGGCTACAAGGAGCAACAGGTTTAAACACAGGCCTGATAAAAAAATTGTACATCTGGCACATCCGCTAGACGCTAAGTGTAACAAAATAGATAACGCAGAAATCTGACCTTTCAGAGAACTGACTGACAATCCTTTCTCCAGACCTTCCTGGAGAAAAACCAAAATTCTAGGAATCCTAACTCTAAGAGTAGCCATTTGATTCACACCAATAAAAAGGTATTTACGCCATACCTTATGGTACATTTTTCGAGTAACAGGCTTGCGAACCCGGATCATGGTTTCAATGACCGACTCAGAAAATTCATGCTTAGACAGAACTAAGCATTCAACCTCCAAGCAGTCAGCTTCAGAGAAACGAGATTTGGATGGAGGAATGGAACCTGAGTTAGAAGGTCCTTCCTCAGAGGCAACCTCCAAGGTGGCAGAGATGACATCTTCACTAGATCTACATACCAGATCCTGCAAGGCCATGCAGGAGCTATTAGAATTACAGACGCTCTCTCCTGTTTGATACTAACAATGACTCGTGGAAGAAGCGCAAACGGAGGAAATAGGTATGCTAGAACGATATTCCAAGGAACCGCCAGAGCATCTATCAGGGCAGCCTGCGGATCTCTTGATCTCTTGCCGAGACGCCTTCAGATCCAACTACGACACCCCCCCATTTGAGGGTTACCTTGGAGAACACCTGCGGATGGAGAGCCCACTCCCCGGGATGAAATGTTTGTCTGCTCAGGAAATCCGCTTCCCAGTTGTCCAATCCAGGAATGTGGATGGCAGACAACAATTGTGAACTTCTGGCCACTGAATAATCCGTGCCACCTTCTTCATAGCTAAGGTACTCTGAATTCCTCCCTGGTGGTTGATGTAAGCTACTGAGGTGATGTTGTCCGACTGGAACCTGAGAAACCGGGCTAAGGACAACTGAGGCCAAGCCATCAGAGCATTATAAATCGCTCCCCACTCCAAGATGTTTATGGGGAGAGCAGACTCCTCCCGAGTCCATAGACCCCGTGCTTTTAACGAGTCCCAGACTGCTCCCCAGCCTTGCAAGCTGGCGTCCGTGGTCACAATCACCCAGGAAGGTCTCCAGAAGCATGTGCCCTGAGACAGATGCTCCTGAGAAAGCCACCACGGGAGAGAGTCTCTTGTCGACTGGTCTAGATCTATCCTCTGAGACAGATCCGAAGGTCTCCGTTCCATTGTCTTAGCATGCATTACTACAGAATTCTTAAATGGAATCGAGCAAAGGGAATGATGTCCATGGAAGCGACCATCAGACCAATTACCTCCATACATTGAGCCACTGATGGCCGAACAGTAGACTGAAGAGAGGCAAGAGGAGAGAATTTTGGATTTTATGACCTCTGTCAGAAAAAAATTCATAGATAGGGAATATATTATGGTCCCTAAGAAAACAACCCTTGTAGCTGGAACAAGGGAACTCTTTTCCAGATTCACTTTCCATCCGTAAGAACGTAGAAAAGACAACAAGGTCTCTGTATGAGTTTGGTTGTTGAAAAGAGGTGAAATCTGCTCCTGGGAGGGAAAGTTTTGAATACTATTTTGTAACCCTGAGATACTATGTCTGGGACATCTCGTATCCATACTTGAGAAAACAAGGAAAGTCTGCCCCCCACTTGATCCGATCCCAGACCAGGAGCAGACTCTTCATACTGACTTAAGACTCAGCTGCAGGTTTCTTAGATTGCTTCCCCTTGTTTCAAGACCAATTGGGTTTCCAAGAAGACTTGGACTGTTCCTGCTTTGAAGTTACGAAAGGAAAGAAAATTACGTTGACGTCCTTTAGGTCTGTTCTTCTTGTCTTGTGGTAGAAAAACATAAATTATGCTTACCTGATAACTTTCTTTTCTTCAGATGTAAAGAGTCCATAGCTGCATTCATTACTTTTGGGAATTAGGAACCTGGCCACCAGGAGGAGGCAAAGACACCCCAGCCAAAGGCTTAAATACTCCTCTCACACCCCTCAACCCCCAGTCATTCTGCTGAGAAACAAAGGAACAGTAGAAGAAATATCAGGGTGAAAAAGGTGCCAGAAGAATAAAAATACAGGCGCCCCACATAAAAAATACGGGTGGGGAGCTGTGGACTCTTTCCATCTGAAGAAAAGAAAATTATCAGGTAAGCATAATTTATGTTTTTCTTCATAAATGGAAAAAGTCCACAGCTGCATTCATTACTTTTGGGAAAACAATACCCAAGCTATAGAGGACACTGAATCCCAAGATGGGAGGGTGCAAGAGGCAGCCTATTCTGATAGCACCAGGCCTGAAACCACTACCCAACAAAACCCTGCTTCGTCCGAAGCCGAGAACATTAAAAGCAAAAGGCCCCAAGGACACTGACCCGCAGATAGTCTGGAAACCTAGCTAGAGACCGCAAAATCAGACTCAACTGAGCCATTAGTTCTCCAGGAGACACCGTCGCCCAGCGGTCGGCCCCAACCACACACCCCTTACTAGCGAAGGGAACCCCAGCCCAAAACTCCCAAAGGGACAGGGCAAGAAAAAAACAAAGGTAATTGAAAGGACACTACAAAATTCCAGAAAGGAAGACCCCTAGAATGAGCCCAGCTCATAAAGACCCAAATGAGTCCAAAACAAATAAGGGGCGGCAACGCCCAGACCAACATAACACAAGGTCTAGGAACGGGCATCCAAAACGATTTCTACTCTCCACGTCGAGTGTAAGCACCGAAACGACAACAGAAAACTTATTTATCCTCAAGTCGTCAGCACCTAGAATACTGACGTATTCAACACAAATACGTGTAGCAGACCAAGACGAGGTAAACACCTGAGTCAGAAAACTTTACTAAGAAGTAAAATGCGGCCAAACAAGATATCAGATTGTAAAAACTCCAAAACAGAGGGCACCCTCTAGGCAATCCCAGCTGCCAGACCGACACATAGGTCCCAAAGGGGAGAAGTATAGAACCTCAACTAGGCCCATTACACCCCCGCAGAACAACAATCTTAGGACCTTCTCCCAGCTGGGCCAGCCCAAGCATCAGTAGGTCTGAAAACAGGGGAATAGAAGAACCCCGGCACCCGCTCACAAAAGAGCTTAAAAAAACAGCTTCAGCCATTCCACAGAGCTCGGGAACCCCCCCCCCCCCCGAGACTCCATAAAGACAGTCAACAAGGCCAAAGACCCAGAAGAGTCTAGCAACGGCCCATCTCGGCACGGAGTCAACAAGACACCAGAAAGAATAGAACAACCCAGAGAGCATGCCTCTCTCTAAATAGGTTAAACCCTCTGTTCCATCCCTTGAATTCTAGGAAAAGTCCTAAACAAGGCCTCCTTATAGGAGAACAAGCCCCCCTAAGAAAAAAGGGGGCCATTAGAGACAGAGTACCCGCCCACGAGGCACAAGGCCACAGGCCAAATAAGAGAACACTCTCTAATGCAGATAAACCTGAAAGGAATCCCCGGAAACCCTAGCACACAGAAGGGTGCATAAACTGCAGTGGTTATCCCAATAACCCCTCACCTGCAGAACCGAGAAGCCATCAGGTTACTGAAAACCGTCTAAGGGAAACCGTTCATTGAGCGTAGGCAAAGCCAATGATAGCGGTACTCAGGAAATCTGGCCATCGACCAGCTCTACTAGCCAGACCAAAGGTCATAGCCCATACTCGGAACAGGAGAACCCAAACCCGCCCTGGATCCCGAAAAGACCGGCTAATGAGCCCTTAGGCGTTTGACTGCCACAAGACGACCCAAGCAAGGGAATACCACGAGGACAAGGTCACTCGATCAAAAGCTAGTCTCCACCTCCCTATACGAGACAGAGGAGAACCTGAAACTAAGGATATGGAGCATCCCCAGATCCGGAAAACTCCCAAGCAGAGTCAAAAATAATTCTCTTGAAGGGAAATTCAGGTCCCCAAAGGAGACCCAACTCACATGGAGGAACGGACAAAATGCAAAGGGTCTCAAAAAGAGAGCAATCCTCTCCTAAAGGGAAACCCAGGGCCCCATAAAGAGACTTAACCCACATGGGGAAGTCCAAAGGTCTTACTGACCAGAGAACCCCGGAAGGAACAATTCCTAGAGCATCCGAAAGCCCAAACCGCCTTAAACCAGCGCTAAGGAGGCGCTAAACCTCCAATCCTCCCACGTGAGGAAGAATACTCTAGGTCCCGAGAGACTTGGAAGCAAAAGGAGTGACACAGCGGAACGCCGCTGACCCAGTCAACCAACTTGAAGGCTCAATAAGGACTGAAACATTCCTTCCAGCCTCACGGACCCACAAATAATAACGTAAGCACTCAGCGCCGCGACCGGGCCAGCCAGGCCGAACAGGCGTCACATGTCTGAACAGGCCACGAGACAGAAGATCTGATCCCAAACAGGACCAGCCTCCAACAGGGCCATAACTGTTAAGCTGCCTAAAGCATCCCTCAGAGGGGAAGAGAATAACAGACAAAACATAGGACTAACATGTCCCTTAACAACTTCTGCAGAAGTAACAGCGAGAATCGATCCCAGAGATAGTTCCCGAAGGAAACATATAATCAAAATAAAAGTCATCCTAACCGGATAAAAGAAAATATAAGGCAGCCCGTAGGCAAACGCCTAAGAAGAAACAGGCATACCTGCAGGACCAGCCAAACAGAACCCTGATCTTACAACAAAAACTGGGAAGGATCTTAATAACCGACAATATGGAGTTTACATCATTCCCACATGTCTAATTAGGAGAACCATTCGAAGCAGAATACTGCGGATTCCTGTATCCATTAAGGACAGGATCCTCTAATAACTCAAAAACGTGTCTGAGTAAAACGCGAAGGCGCGCTATTCTGTAACAAAAGGCACAACACTCAGGGACAGCTACACCCACAGGGAACTGTATAGGCCCACCCAAGGCCGGGAGACCCGGGACAATCGGGCACGAGCACAAACGCAAATAAACGTCTGGGCTCTGCAGACAAATAATCGCCAAAAATATGTAAAAGCGAAAATGAGCTGCAACCTCCGGGGGGAAGAAGCCACCCTGCAAGGAAGGATAAACATAATCTGGGTTACCCGCATGTGTAGTAGTAGGGAGCGGTAGGGAACTCGCCTCTCGGAGGACAGGACGCCCAGAGGCGGATGGCTCAGCGGACCCTTGATTCCCCGAGCCCAAGTAACAAGGCGCTCTAATATGGCATATCGAACCTAACTGATTGACCTGTGTCAACGGGGCCAATTTGCATTCTTCACAAGTCGAAGAATCTGAAATTTTAACAGTCTCAGCATCAGAATCCTCCATAACTGGATAGAGAATATATAAATATGGACTAAAGAAAAATCTAAACGGCACCTGACACCCGCAATGGCTGAGGCACTCACCTCCTCCTAGAACCAGACACTAGCAGACCAGAATTTTTCAGTTGCCACACTGTCAGGAATGCGGAAATGGGAGACCAGAACGTTAACATGTCTAGCCACAAGGTGAACCATACAGTCCAAAAAAAGCACACCCAAACATAAGGTTGCATCACTTCCAAAGGCCCCTATGTTCTAAGCCAAGAGCCCAGTTAACACTACACATAAGCAAATTGAATCACATAACAAACATGATTAAAAACCCCCCTGTTCAATAATCCCCCTCGGGAGATATTAACCCTTGATTCCAAGAACCAAAGGAGCCTCACTGAGGCCCTATCCTTTATACTTAATAAGTTCCACAGGATAGTACCTTACAGAAAACAAATAAGATACAGTACATTCAGATGAAGTAACATGAAACAATCTTACCGGAATCTACGCCATGGAACAAGAACATGGCCCTTCAAGTGTGAAGAATAGTAGCAGCGCCTCCGCCATGGACTTGAGAGAAGAAAGCAGGCAGCGAAGCGAAGTTCAACAATGCCGATTGATTGTGGAGCTGTTAATATGAGTCAGGATGGTTTCGCAGAAAGACTCTCTCTGCATCTCCGAACTCTAACTTTCATCCAGGCTCTCACTGAGAGGCTGACAGGATTCCTTAAAACTCCCATCCCATGTTGAAGAGTACTACCCTCCATAAGAGACCAAACAAACTTCTGACACTTCTCTGCCAACCTCCTGGGACGAAAGGCAAAGAATGACTGGGGGATGAGGGGAGTGGGAGGAGTATTTAAGCCTTTGGCTGGGGTGTCTTTGCCTCCTCCTGGGGGCCAGGTTCTAAATTCTACTTTAGGCACCATGTGCCATGAATCTTTAATGAAGTCAGCAACAGGAAACATCTTTTTAAACATGGGAGACGGGTATCCCTGGTCTCTCCCATTCCTGTGAAATAATCTCCGTCACATGGTCTGGAACAGAAAACACTTCCACAGATGAAGGAACATCATAGTATTTATTAAGTTTACTAGACTTCTTAGGGTTGACAATGACAGAAGTATCAGAGTCGTCCAAAGTAAAAAATCTTATTTTTACACTCTATAGTTCTAGCTAGGCAAGCAGCACAAAATTGCATAGGCAAAACAATGTGTGCCTCTAGGCATAATAGACATTTGTCACAAGCAACTGATTCTTGATCCATTTAGAGCAAAAGAATTCCCCAAAAAATAATGAGATAATTTTTTTTATTTATAATGAAAACTAGCGTCTCTTTAAGAGATTCTTTTTTACCTCAGAGCGCTATTGCAATGAAAACAAAATCAAATACAGGCAAGCTCTACACCCCAGATACACTGGGGTGCCCAACCTGACCTCCGGAAAACAAACTAGCAAGGAGAGACAACCCCGCACCCTCCTGGCTCCCTCTCAAGATCAGCAATGTAGGAAAAGAAAAGACGCTGTTCCGCTTAGAGATTTGAAAGCAAAAGAGCGGGTCACATGACCATCCGGCCAAAGTAAATCCGCAGCTAAAATTGAAAGTGTGCGTACTGAAAACAGACCGGCATTAGTATAACAGAAACAAAAACGATCATCACCAACTCACACTATGTATCTTGTGACCGTAATGCATTTTCACAATTTACATGCTCAAAGAAGAAAATGCTGCGGCAAGCCCTCTAAAAAATATAAATATCTAAGTGAGGTTGTTTGAAATACACAAAACATATCCCCATAAATGAGCCACAAATACAGGCTAAACTTTAGCAGTCTCTAAGTCACATTACCCAGTGCCTGCACCCTGCCAATAAACATCTTAAACAAAGGATATAACATGTCCCAATTTTCTTAAAGTTGCAGCTCAATCTTTATTAAATGCACCGTCTCCAATACCTAGAAGACAAAAAAGGTACTTACCTGCAATCTAGCTATCAGGCAGGACGACAGCTTACAAGGTGTGAGAGGACACATACTCCTTACAGAGACCTGTAGAAAAAGAATGAACAGAGTAACCCACTCTGGCTTTCTATAACTAGGGAAGCAATGTGTTAGGAAACAAAGTAAGGACTACCTCACAACTTCCTAACTGCTTAAAGGGACATAAAACAAGTTGAGATAGACAAAATATAATAATATGCACATTAAATTACTTTACCTGCAAATGTATAACCCTTTCTTTTAAGTTTCTGAAATGTACAGCTCTAACTCCCCCCACACAATTCCTTTTATGGCTGTAGCTATATCCATTGTTGTTTTGGTAAAATGCACAAACGGATTGGGATTATCTGCTGGGCATGCCTAGAAGCTGTGAACTCAGTTGAAATACAAAGCCTGTGTCTAAACACTGATAAGAGGAGTGGAGCACAGTGTCCAGACAGCATTGCTATTTTAAGTATTTTTGAAAATTATTTTAAAATACTTCCCAACAATTTTTTATGCAAACTATTTTTACTTAATTAGCCCTTTCAGGATATGCACAGATCTCAACCTGTTTTATGGCACTTTAAACGCAACCACTACTCTATTTAAGAGATTAACGTAGACTCAGCTAAACCCCAAATCCTTGCTTGCAGGGAAACTACCCAAAAAGGAATTAGTTTCATCAGACACCAAACTTCACCTCCTCCATTGAAAGAGGCAAAGAGAATGACTGGGGATTATGGGTAGGGGAGTGACACTTAACAGCTTTGCTGTGGTGCTCCTTGCCTCCTTCTTCTGGCCAGGAGTGATATTTCCACTCGTAATTGGAATGACGTTGTGGACTCTCCATATCTTTTACAATGTTTCTCAACCATGGTCTTCAAGTACCCCCAACAGACTAGGTTTTCATTATAGCTGAACTAGAGCACAGGTGACATAATCAGCTGATCAGTAACCATTTTTACTAACTTGCTCTCATCCCATCAGCTGATTATTTCACCTCTGCTCTAGTTCTGCTATAATGAAAACCTGGCCTGTTGGGGGTACTTGAGGACTGCAGTTGAGATACACTGATCTTGTATATCTCCTCTCACCTGTATCTCCAGATCAGCTATACGCTGACGCATTTCAGCAACAGCCGCCATGCTGTCCGCTTCTCTCAGGCGCACCGCCATCACCTCTTCTTTATTCTGGGAACAGAAAGTAAAAGTAATCCATCATTTTTCCTGAGACACATTTTAAAGCACAAACTAATTTATTTGTTCAGTATACAATATTAAATTTCACGCACTTTACATTCCGTTACTGCATGTTGCCTCTTATTTTCATCCATCTGGGTTTGCAGAGCCTTGTTTTGAGCAGCTTCACTGTTCAACTTTTCTTTCAGTTCTTTACACTCCTTTTCAAGTCGTGATAATTGTTTCTCATATAATATTTCCTGCAAGGAAAACCCAAATAATGACGCTTTCTGTTGTGACATTGGACTTAGTGAGATAGATTTTGTCTACATTAGGTCTTTATCTGGCTCTTACTAGAGCTGGTGATGTGTCATAGCTGTCATCTGCTCTACAGACTCATTCTATCTATATTATTGACAGGTACTAACTAGCTTTCACTTGTTAGTAAACTATTTGATATAAACATATGCGTTTCTGGTCTTCCAGTCACCTCTTCTTCAGCTTTATCTTCAAATGTTTATCTTCTGTACATTCTTTTTTTAAAGAGCCATAATAGTCGGAAAATGACAGAACAGGGCTCGACAAACCCAGGAGCCTGGGAGCCACTGGCTCCTAACTTTTTGGGTTATTCTCCATGTATCTATATTCAAATTCGACTGTCTGGCTCCTAAATATTCTTACTGGCTACATTTTTTATTTTTTTTTTATAAAAAAACAAGCTTTATTGTTTGAAAGACATACAACAAAATCAAGGCAATTATATGGAAATGGTCGAGATTACATACAGTTACTGAATCAATGATTCTGTCAACCTGGCTACAAATTTTGAAACAGATTTGTCAAGCACTGCATTAGAGCATGTCATTTTTCGACTATTATGGCCCTTTCATTCATGCCTATTTCTCTTAATTCATATATCTCTTCTTTAGAGCGATAGAAAGGTAAAATTGATCATTCAATTTGAAATAAGCATTTTTGCAAAATAATTTCATGCTACTAGTAAAAATGATTACTGTTTTTCTGCAGCATACACACATATCCTGTGAGGCAAAACTTAAGTCTTCAGAAGCCATACACAGCACTGCTGACTCTCTGAACAGGCATGGTGTTTGAATACAGGTGCACAGGCCCTCACAGGATATGTGTGTATGCTGCAGAAATGTTTTTTTGGCTAATAAACGTATATTGCAAAATGCTTATATTTCAATGTCTATGATTACGGTCCTGTGTGACCGAAACTGGTCAGACGTTTGACTGGCTACGTTTTGTATCTCCTATCTTTTGTTTTGATGTCTCCATGGTATGGCTTTTTATCCGGTATTTGAATAAATACATTATTTTTAAGAAGTTTGAGGACCAGAAGTTTCTTCTTTTGCTCTTGATGCTTATATTTCATATTGAAATGCACATTTCCCTTTTGACCTTTCTATCTCTTTAACTTGAATGTCCCCCAGTTTTTCACCCCAAACTCAACAGTCCCACAACACACTTGACTGCCCTTTTTCCAGGTTTAATTTCCACCTCTTTCCTACCTCTTCTATTTCATCATACTTAATCCTATTCTGTTGTCTTTACCTGGTTTACACATGACAAATATCTGCTCCTTTTTTATTTATTCCAAAAGATAAAACAAACCCTATAATGCTATGGACTGGAAATTCGTTTTTTTGTGAAATTGAAAGATACAGTATAAGAAATATGTAACAGTAATGTCAATATTGTTTTTGAAGTCTGTATTATATGTATCTTTCCTGGCCTTTATATGGACACTAAACCCACATTTTTCTTTACCAATTCAGATAGAGCATGCAATTTTAAGCAACTTTCTAATTTACTCCTATTATCAATTTTTCTTCGTCCTCTTGTTATCTTTATTTAAAACGCAGGAAAGCTAAAAAGCCAGCCCATTTTTAGTTCAGACCTGAGTTACGCTTGCTTATTGGTGGCTAAATGTAGCCACCAATAAGCAAGCGCTATTCAGGGTGCTTAACCTATAATGGGCCAGCTCCTCAGCTTCACTTTCCTGCTTTTAAAATAAAGATAGCAAGAGAACAAAGAAAAATTGATAATAGGAGTAAATTAGAAAGCTGCTTAAAATTGCACGCTCTATCTGAATCATTAAAGACAAAATGTGGGTTTAGTGTCCCTTTAAGTCTATGATGTTTATTAATAAGTAGAGAGCCAGACAGTCACCATTGCAGACCTTTGTAATTTGGGGCTAGCAAAGGTGGCAATAAGCTATTATGTGTAGATGGTGGGAGGTGCTTCTGCAGGTTTTTTTTTTCTGTACACTCCACTTTATGAGATCCGATCCCTTTTATGCCAGGTATGTGGCCAAACATCAGACCTCAGACTGTATTCATGGACCATAAATCCTCATATGCTAACTGTATAAACCATCATCAGACCTCAGAGCTGATGGATATCCTAGGAACCCCATATATCAGATATAAACCCAAACCTCAGTTCTCTGAGAAGATGCATGTCCTCTGTAAACTCCCTAAATTTCAGACCAAGTACTATGTTACCAAAAATTAGCTATCAAATAGGTGAAACCACTGTATGTCTGCTATATGTCAAAAAGCAAAAGCCTTCAGACCAGACGTATAGTCCTAGAAACCACTGTTTATCATCTTTACACTCAGACATCAGATCAACCCCTTTATGCAAAATACATCATCATTATTCACTTATAAAGCGCAAACATAATACCTAGTACTAGACCTATGCATTCGGCTTTAGACAATAGACATATGTCAAAAATAACATATTGTTTGTTATTCGTAGCATTCTTTCAAAAATGATTAAGTCAGTCATTGCACCATTTGATACAATACTTCTCTGCAGGTGGTAAAAGCTTGCCAGAAGACATAGAATGGGGGGGGGGGGGGATTAATGAGGGAAGAAGTGAGACATCTTTGAATTTCACACAGGTAGCTGTGTGTGACAGACTATATCCCCTGTCCTAGTATTGTCATTTTCCAATACTGCAGCCAGCACCAGTTTCTATGATCAAATTTGCTTGTTCACTTTTTATCATTTGTTGAAGAACATACCAAGGTAGAGCATCCGTGCTCTACTAGAAGCTAGCTGGTGATTGGAGGCTGCACATATAAGATGAGCCAATGGATGAGGTATAAATTTTCAGCTAGTTCTCAAGAGTGCATTTCAGCTTCTGACCTTACTATTCAAAATAAGAGGAGAATGAAGCACATTTGATAAGCATGAAACAGCTTTCTAATTTACTGAATTAACGTTTAACTTTGACTTTTAAGTCATTTAAAATGTATCCGTTTTCCACCCATGCTGTAACAGATGCTTTTAAGTGCACTGCAACCACAAAATGTAACAGTAGTATCCCCTTGATACCAGTTACTGGCCTTGACCAGACATTTGCGCACGTAGCTGACAGAAACATCATTCAAATTGAAGTTTAAAGTCAGACTAAAACCATCACATGAGTAAAAATAGGTCAGGAGTGATTTTGTTTAACCATTTACATAACCTCAAAAAGAAAAGTAATTCTAAATCAGACAACCCTCAAATTTCTAACATTACTGCATCTCTTATTTTCAGTAAGCAAAAGGTTCAAAAGGGGTTCTTTATAACATTCATAAACTAAAATTTTAAGGACTGTGAAAAGCCATTTGGGCTGACTCCTAATAAGATACAATAAGTAAGTAGAATCTGTCTAATCTGATCTTAATGACCCGCGTTTATACAATCTACTACGCAAGTGTGAAAAAAACAGAATTTATGTTTACCTGATAAATTACTTTCTCCAACGGTGTGTCCGGTCCACGGCGTCATCCTTACTTGTGGGATATTCTCTTCCCCAACAGGAAATGGCAAAGAGCCCAGCAAAGCTGGTCACATGATCCCTCCTAGGCTCCGCCTTCCCCAGTCATTCGACCGACGTAAAGGAGGAATATTTGCATAGGAGAAACCATATGATACCGTGGTGACTGTAGTTAAAGAAAATAAATTATCAGACCTGATTAAAAAACCAGGGCGGGCCGTGGACCGGACACACCGTTGGAGAAAGTAATTTATCAGGTAAACATAAATTCTGTTTTCTCCAACATAGGTGTGTCCGGTCCACGGTGTCATCCTTACTTGTGGGAACCAATACCAAAGCTTTAGGACACGGATGAAGGGAGGGAGCAAATCAGGTCACCTAAATGGAAGGCACCACGGCTTGCAAAACCTTTCTCCCAAAAATAGCCTCAGAAGAAGCAAAAGTATCAAACTTGTAAAATTTGGTAAAAGTGTGCAGTGAAGACCAAGTCGCTGCCTTACATATCTGATCAACAGAAGCCTCGTTCTTGAAGGCCCATGTGGAAGCCACAGCCCTAGTGGAATGAGCTGTGATTCTTTCAGGAGGCTGCCGTCCGGCAGTCTCATAAGCCAATCTGATGATGCTTTTAATCCAAAAAGAGAGAGAGGTAGAAGTTGCTTTTTGACCTCTCCTTTTACCAGAATAAACAACAAACAAGGAAGATGTTTGTCTAAAATCCTTTGTAGCATCCAAATAGAATTTTAGAGCGCGAACAATATCCAAATTGTGCAACAAACGTTCCTTCTTTGAAACTGGATTCGGGCACAAAGAAGGCACGACTATCTCCTGGTTAATGTTTTTGTTAGAAACAACTTTCGGAAGAAAACCAGGTTTAGTACGTAAAACCACCTTATCTGCATGGAACACTAGATAAGGAGGAGAACACTGCAGAGCAGATAATTCTGAAACTCTTCTAGCAGAAGAAATTGCAACCAAAAACAAAACTTTCCAAGATAATAACTTAATATCAACGGAATGTAAGGGTTCAAACGGAACCCCCTGAAGAACTGAAAGAACTAAATTGAGACTCCAAGGAAGAGTCAAAGGTTTGTAAACAGGCTTGATTCTAACCAGAGCCTGAACAAAGGCTTTAACATCTGGCACAGCTGCCAGCTTTTTGTGAAGTAACACAGACAAGGCAGAAATCTGTCCCTTCAAGGAACTTGCAGATAATCCTTTCTCCAATCCTTCCTGAAGAAAGGATAGAATCTTAGGAATTTTAACCTTGTCCCAAGGGAATCCTTTAGATTCACACCAACAGATATATTTTTTCCATATTTTGTGGTAAATTTTTCTAGTTACAGGCTTTCTGGCCTGAACAAGAGTATCAATGACAGAATCTGAGAATCCTCGCTTTGATAAGATCAAGCGTTCAATCTCCAAGCAGTCAGTTGGAGTGAGACCAGATTCGGATGTTCGAACGGACCTTGAACAAGAAGGTCTCGTCTCAAAGGTAGCTTCCATGGTGGAGCCGATGACATATTCACCAGGTCTGCATACCAAGTCCTGCGTGGCCACGCAGGAGCTATCAAGATCACCGATGCCCTCTCCTGATTGATCCTGGCTACCAGCCTGGGGATGAGAGGAAACGGCGGGAATACATAAGCTAGTTTGAAGGTCCAAGGTGCTACTAGTGCATCTACTAGAGTCGCCTTGGGATCCCTGGATCTGGACCCGTAGCAAGGAACCTTGAAGTTCTGACGAGAGGCCATCAGATCCATGTCTGGAATGCCCCACAGTTGAGTAATTTGGGCAAAGATATCCGGATGGAGTTCCCACTCCCCCGGATGTAAGGTCTGACGACTCAGAAAATCCGCTTCCCAATTTTCCACTCCTGGGATGTGGATTGCAGACAAGTGGCAGGAGTGAGTCTCCGCCCATTGAATGATTTTGGTCACTTCTTCCATCGCCAGGGAACTCCTTGTTCCCCCCTGATGGTTGATGTACGCAACAGTCGTCATGTTGTCTGATTGAAAACCGTATGAACTTGGCCTTTGCTAGCTGAGGCCAAGCCTTGAGAGCATTGAGTATCGCTCTCAGTTCCAGAATGTTTATCGGTAGAAGAGATTCTTCCCGAGACCAAAGACCCTGAGCTTTCAGGGGTCCCCAGACCGCGCCCCAGCCCATCAGACTGGCGTCGGTCGTGACAATGACCCACTCTGGTCTGCGGAAGCTCATCCCCTGTGACAGGTTGTCCAGGGACAGCCACCAACGGAGTGAATCTCTGGTCCTCTGATTTACTTGTATCGTCGGAGACAAGTCTGTATAGTCCCCATTCCACTGACTGAGCATGCACAGTTGTAATGGTCTTAGATGAATGCGCGCAAAAGGAACTATGTCCATTGCCGCTACCATCAAACCTATTACTTCCATGCACTGCGCTATGGAAGGAAGAGGAACGGAATGAAGTATTTGACAAGAGTTTAGAAGTTTTGTTTTTCTGGCCTCTGTCAGAAAAATCCTCATTTCTAAGGAGTCTATTATTGTTCCCAAGAAGGGAACCCTTGTTGACGGAGATAGAGAACTCTTTTCTACGTTCACTTTCCCTCCGTGAGATCTGAGAAAGGCCAGGACAATGTCCGTGTGAGCCTTTGCTTGAGGAAGGGACGACGCTTGAATCAGAATGTCGTCCAAGTAAGGTACTACTGCAATGCCCCTTGGTCTTAGCACCGCTAGAAGGGACCCTAGTACCTTTGTGAAAATCCTTGGAGCAGTGGCTAATACGAACGGAAGTGCCACGAACTGGTAATGCTTGTCCAGGAATGCGAACCTTAGGAACCGATGATGTTCCCTGTGGATAGGAATATGTAGATATGCATCCTTTAAATCCACCGTGGTCATGAATTGACCTTCCTGGATGGAAGGAAGAATTGTTCGAATGGTTTCCATTTTGAACGATGGAACCTTGAGAAACTTGTTTAGGATCTTGAGATCTAAGATTGGTCTGAACGTTCCCTCTTTTTTGGGAACTACGAACAGATTGGAGTAGAACCCCATCCCTTGTTCTCCTAATGGAACAGGATGAATCACTCCCATTTTTAACAGGTCTTCTACACAATGTAAGAATGCCTGTTTTTTATGTGGTCTGAAGACAATTGAGACCTGTGGAACCTCCCCCTTGGGGGAAGCCCCTTGAATTCCAGAAGATAACCTTGGGAGACTATTTCTAGCGCCCAAGGATCCAGAACATCTCTTGCCCAAGCCTGAGCGAAGAGAGAGAGTCTGCCCCCCACCAGATCCGGTCCCGGATCGGGGGCCAACATTTCATGCTGTCTTGGTAGCAGTGGCAGGTTTCTTGGCCTGCTTTCCCTTGTTCCAGCCTTGCATTGGTCTCCAGGCTGGCTTGGCTTGAGAAGTATTACCCTCTTGCTTAGAGGACGTAGCACTTGGGGCTGGTCCGTTTCTACGAAAGGGACGAAAATTAGGTTTATTTTTGGCCTTGAAAGACCTATCCTGAGGAAGGGCGTGGCCCTTACCCGCAGTGATATCGGAGATAATCTCTTTCAAGTCAGGGCCAAACAGCGTTTTCCCCTTGAAAGGAATGTTAAGCAATTTGTTCTTGGAAGACGCATCCGCTGACCAAGATTTCAACCAAAGCGCTCTGCGCGCCACAATAGCAAACCCAGAATTTTTCGCCGCTAACCTAGCCAATTGCAAAGTGGCGTCTAGGGTGAAAGAATTAGCCAATTTGAGAGCACGGATTCTGTCCATAATCTCCTCATAAGAAGGAGAATTACTAGTGATCGCCTTTTCTAGCTCATCGAACCAGAAACACGCGGCTGTAGTGACAGGGACAATGCATGAAATTGGTTGTAGAAGGTAACCTTGCTGAACAAACATCTTTTTAAGCAAACCTTCTAATTTTTTATCCATAGGATCTTTGAACGCACAACTATCTTCTATGGGTATAGTGGTGCGTTTGTTTAGAGTAGAAACCGCCCCCTCGACCTTGGGGACTGTCTGCCATAAGTCCTTTCTGGGGTCGACCATAGGAAACAATTTTTTAAATATGGGGGGAGGGACGAAAGGTATACCGGGCCTTTCCCATTCTTTATTTACAATGTCCGCCACCCGTTTGGGTATAGGAAAAGCTTCGGGGGGCCCCGGGACCTCTAGGAACTTGTCCATTTTACATAGTTTCTCTGGGATGATCAAATTCTCACAATCATCCAGAGTGGATAACACCTCCTTAAGCAGAGCGCGGAGATGTTCCAACTTAAATTTAAATGTAATCACATCAGGTTCAGCTTGTTGAGAAATTTTCCCTGAATCTGAAATTTCTCCCTCAGACAAAACCTCCCTGGCCCCCTCAGACTGGTGTAGGGGCCCTTCAGAAACAATATCATCAGCGTCCTCATGCTCTTCAGTATTTTCTAAAACAGAGCAGTCGCGCTTTCGCTGATAAGTGGGCATTTTGGCTAAAATGTTTTTGATAGAATTATCCATTACAGCCGTTAATTGTTGCATAGTAAGGAGTATTGGCGCGCTAGATGTACTAGGGGCCTCCTGAGTGGGCAAGACTGGTGTAGACGAAGGAGGGGATGATGCAGTACCATGCTTACTCCCCTCACTTGAGGAATCATCTTGGGCATCATTTTCTCTAAATTTTGTGTCACATAAATCACATCTATTTAAATGAGAAGGAACCTTGGCTTCCCCACATTCAGAACACAGTCTATCTGGCAGTTCAGACATGTTAAACAGGCATAAACTTGATAACAAAGTACAAAAAACGTTTTAAAATAAAACCGTTACTGTCACTTTAAATTTTAAACTGAACACACTTTATTACTGCAATTGCGAAAAAGTATGAAGGAATTGTTCAAAATTCACCAAAATTTCACCACAGTGTCTTAAAGCCTTAAAAGTATTGCACACCAAATTTGGAAGCTTTAACCCTTAAAATAACGGAACCGGAGCCGTTTTTACATTTAACCCCTTTACAGTCCCTGGTATCTGCTTTGCCGAGACCCAACCAAGCCCAAAGGGGAATACGATACCAAATGACGCCTTCAGAAAGTCTTTTCTATGTATCAGAGCTCCTCACACATGCGACTGCATGTCATGCTTCTCAAAAACAAGTGCGCAATACAGGCGCGAAAATGAGACTCTGCCTATGATTAGGGAAAGCCCCTAGAGAATAAGGTGTCCAATACAGTGCCTGCCGATATATTTTACAAAATTCCCAAGATTAAAATAATTCCTCAAGGCTATGGAGTATAAAATATGTTTATATATGAATCGATTTAGCCCAGAAAATGTCTACAGTCTTAAAAAAGCCCTTGTGAAGCCCTTATTTACAGTCTGTAATAAAAATGGCTTACCGGATCCCATAGGGAAAATGACAGCTTCCAGCATTACATCGTCTTGTTAGAATGTGTCATACCTCAAGCAGCAAAAGTCTGCTCACTGTTCCCCCAACTGAAGTTAATTCCTCTCAACAGTCCTGTGTGGAACAGCCATCGATTTTAGTAACGGTTGCTAAAATCATTTTCCTCTTACAAACAGAAATCTTCATCTCTTTTCTGTTTCAGAGTAAATAGTACATACCAGCACTATTTTAAAATAACAAACTCTTGATTGAATAATAAAAACTACAGTTAAACACTAAAAAACTCTAAGCCATCTCCGTGGAGATGTTGCCTGTACAACGGCAAAGAGAATGACTGGGGAAGGCGGAGCCTAGGAGGGATCATGTGACCAGCTTTGCTGGGCTCTTTGCCATTTCCTGTTGGGGAAGAGAATATCCCACAAGTAAGGATGACGCCGTGGACCGGACACACCTATGTTGGAGAAAATATAACAATTTTGTACTGTGCTTGCTTCTGGAAATAGAACCATCCAGCTGCAAATTGTATTTCATTTTTATGTCTGTAAATATAACAAGTTGCATAACCTGAACAAATGTTCTATTTCCTTTAAGCTGTAACCTTGAGAGTGTATCTAAAGACAGATCTTGTACTGGCAAAAATCCCCCTAATCTGTCATTCCAATATCCAGAATTATTCTGAAATGCAGACTTTTTCATTAATATTTTTTTTTAAATAAAATTATTGAAAATTACCATTTTTCCCCACCAGTAAGTCACAATCTTCTCTGCCTGCGTCTTTGGTTTGGTTTTTGTATTCTAAAATGCAAATTATAGGCTATATTTATTTAAAGCAACAACTATTTCTGATTACAGTACTGTGTGCTTTCTGGTGGTACTATGTATACAAAAGTATTACAAATGATATATAAAACTACCTTTAGGTTGCATGTATATGCTGTATTATCACATGTAAACATTGCCTAAATGGCATAATGTATTGTGGTTTACACTTGCTATTCCCTCTTCAAGCTGTCTCATTTTACAGATGCAAATATACAACTATTTCAAATTGCTAACTTTTTCTGGTCCCAAGCAGTTTGGATAGAGGGTTTTGCATCTGCACTCATTGTGCCCAAGGCCAACCCTCCTTTTGTTTAATATTGTTGCTGTAAGTATTCTTATGTACCATCTTATAAATAATGAAAACCCCGCAAATTCTGTAAAGTAAATGTTGCAATCTATGTATTTTACCATTATGAATGTAATGTACCTTTGTTAAAGGGATAGTCTAGCCAAAATTAAAGTTTCATGATTCAGATAGACTCTAGATAGTTGCTTAAAGGGACATTAAACACTAAATACATGCTAGATAGAATGATGCATTCAAAGAAAAGATTAGTCCATGACTAACATGTAGATGTATTTTTTAAAGTTTCATTAGTTGTTTAAAAAGTGACAAAATATGTGTAAAGTTTTAGTGTCTATAAAACACTGGGAGCTGCCATGTTGTAACTTGTGTTACCTTCTCTGCTGTGGCCAATTAGGGTCAGTTATAAATAGGTCACTAGGTCACCAATGGTTGTGCTGGATTTAACAGTGTTCTGCACTTCCATTTCTAACAGGAACTGAAAAGCTCACAATTTCAGAATGGAATTACAGGCAAAGAGGACAAAATAAATAATGAAACTATATTGCAGAGTTGTTTTATTATATACAGTTTATCATTTTATATTACCATCTCAAAGTGTTTAATGTCCCTTTAAAATAGCATGCTCTATCTGATAGAGCATGCAATTTTAAGCAACTTTCTAATTTACTCCTATTATCAATTTTTCTTTGTTCTCTTGGTATCTTTATTTGAAAAAGCAAGAATGTAAGCTTAGGAGCCGGCCCATTTTTTAGTTCAGCACCTGGGTAGCGCTTGCTGATTGGTGGCTACATTTTGAACCAAAAAACAGAATTTATATCTTACCTGATAAATTCCTTTCTCCTACGGTGTGTCCGGTCCACGGCTTCATCCTTACTTGTGGGAATATTCTCTTCCCTAACAGGAAATGGCAAAGAGGCACACAGCAAAAGCTGTCCATATAGCCCCTCCTCTGGCCCCGCCCCCCCAGTCATTCGACCGACAGTTAGGAGAAAAAGGAGAAACTATAGGGTGCCGTGGTGACTGTAGTGTATAGTAAAAATATTTAAGCCTAACAAAAAGCCAGGGCGGGCCGTGGACCGGACACACCGTAGGAGAAAGGAATTTATTAGGTAAGATATAAATTCTGTTTTCTCCTACATAGGTGTGTCCGGTCCACGGCTTCATCCTTACTTGTGGGAACCAATACCAAAGCTTTAGGACACGGATGAAGGGAGGGAACAAGTCAGGCGCCCTAAACAGAAGGCACAACGGCTTGCAAAACCTTTCTCCCAAAAACAGCCTCCGAGGAAGCAAAAGTATCGAATTTGTAAAATTTGGTAAAAGTATGCAGTGAAGACCAAGTCGCTGCCTTACAAATCTGATCAACAGAGGCCTCGTTCTTGAAGGCCCATGTGGAAGCCACAGCCCTAGTAGAGTGAGCTGTAATTCGTTCAGGAGGCTGCCGTCCGGCAGTCTCATAAGCCAAGCGGATGATGCTTTTCAGCCAAAAGGAAAGAGAGGTAGCAGTAGCTTTTTGCCCTCTCCTCTTACCAGAATAAACAACAAACAAGGATGAAGTTTGTCTGAAATCCTTAGTTGCCTCTAAGTAGAATTTTAGAGCACGGACCACATCTAGGTTGTGTAACAAACGTTCCTTCTTTGAAACTGGAAATCGGACACAGAGAAGGAACAACTATTTCCTGGTTAATATTCCTGTTGGAAACCACCTTTGGAAGAAAACCAGGTTTGGTACGTAAAACTACCTTATCTGAATGGAAAACCAGATAGGGAGTAGAACACTGCAAAGCAGATAATTCAGAAACTCTTCTAGCAGAAGAAATAGCAACCAAAAACAGAACTTTCCAAGATAGTAACTTAATATCTATGGAATATAAGGGTTCAAACGGAACCCCTTGAAGAACTGAAAGAACTAAGTTTAGACTCCATGGAGGAGTTATAGGTCTGTAGACAGGCTTAATTCTAACTAATGCCTGTACAAACGCCTGTACATCTGGCACGACTGCCAGTCGTTTGTGTAACAAAACTGACAGCGCAGATATCTGTCCTTTTAAAGAACTGGCTGACAAACCTTTATCCAAACCCTCTTGGAGAAAGGAAAGTATTCTAGGGATTTTGACTTTACTCCAAGCAAAACCTTTGCACTTGCACCAACAGATATATTTTTGCCATATTTTATGGTAAATTTTCCTAGTCACTGGTTTTCTGGCTTGAATCAGAGTATTTATAACCGAATCAGAAAACCCACGCATAGATAGAATCAAGCGTTCAATTTCCAAGCAGTCAGTTGCAGAGAAACTAGATTTGGATGTCTGAATGGACCCTGAACTAGAAGATCCTGCCTCAAAGGTAGCTTCCATGGTGGAACCGATGACATATTCACCAGATCTGCATACCAAGTCCTGCGTGGCCACGCAGGAGCTATTAGAATCACCGAGGCCTTCTCCTGTTTGATCCTGGCTACAAGCCTGGAAAGGAGAGGGAACGGTGGAAACACATAAGCCAGATTGAACGACCAGGGCGCCACTAATGCATCCACCAGTGTCGCCTTGGGATCCCTGGATCTGGAGCTGTATCGAGGAACCTTGGAGTTCTGACGAGACGCCATCAGATCCATATCCGGGTTGCCCCATAGTTGAGTTAACTGGGCAAAGACCTCCGGGTGGAGTTCCCACTCCCCCGGATGGAAAGTCTGACGACTCAGATAATGCTCCTCCCAGTTGTCTACTCCTGGGACGTGAATTGCAGATAGATGGCAGGAGTGATCCTCCGCCCATTTGATGATCTTGGATACCTCGCTCATCGCCAAGGAACTCTTTGTTCCCCCCTGATGATTGATGTACGCAACAGTCGTTATGTTGTCCGACTGAAACCTTATGAACCTGGCTTCCGCTAGTTGAGGCCAAGCCAGGAGCGCATTGAATATTGCTCTCAGTTCCAAAATGTTTATCGGGAGAAGAGACTCTTCCCGAGACCATAGACCCTGAGCTTTCAGAGAGTCCCAGACCGCGCCCCAACCCAAGAGGCTGGCGTCGGTTGTGACAATGACCCATTCCGGTCTGCGGAAACTCATTCCCTGAGACAGGTGATCCTGAGTCAACCACCAGAGAAGTGAGTCCCTGGTTACCTAGTCTACTTGAATTTGGGGAGACAAGTCTGTATAGTCCCCATTCCACTGTTTGAGCATGCACAGCTGTAATGGTCTTAAATGAATTTGAGCAAAAGGAACCACGTCCATTGCTGCAACCATTAGTCCTATTACTTCCATGCACTGAGCTATGGAGGGCTGAGGAATAGAATGAAGAACTCAACAAGCGTTTAGAAGCTTTACCTTTCTGACTTCTGTCAGGAAGATCTTCATTTCCACAGAATCTATTATTGTTCCCAGAAAAGGAACCCTTGTGGACGGTGACAGTGAACTTTTTTCTATGTTCACCTTCCACCCGTGAGATCTGAGAAAGGCCAACACAATGTCTGTATGAGCCCTTGCTTTGGAAAGAGACGACGCTTGGATTAGGATGTCGTCTAGGTAAGGTGCTACAGCAATGCCCCTCAGCCTTAGGACCGCTAGAAGGGACCCTAGCACCTTTGTGAAAATTCTGGGAGCGGTGGCTAAACCGAATGGAAGAGCCACAAACTGGTAATGTTTGTCCAGAAAGGCGAACCTCAGGAACTGATGATGAGTTTTGTGGATTGTGATATGCAGATACGCATCCTTTAAGTCCACGGTAGTCAAATATTGACCCTGCTGGATTGTCGGCAAGATTGTCCGAATGGTTTCCATTTTGAAAGATGGAACTCTGAGGAATTTGTTTAATATCTTTAAATCCAGAATTGGCCTGAAAGTTCCCTCTTTTTTGGGAACTATGAACAGGTTAGAGTAAAAACCTAGACCTTGTTCCCCTGAGGGGACTGGGTTTATCACTCCCATCTTTAATAGGTCTCTTACACAATGTAAGAATGCCTGTTTCTTTATCTGGTCTGAAGATAAGCGAGACAAGTGGAACCTTCCCTTTGGAGGAAGTCCCTTGAACTCTAGAAGGTATCCCTGGGAGACTATTTCTAGTGCCCAGGGATCCGGAACATCTCTTGCCCAAGCCTGAGCAAAGAGAGATAATCTGCCCCCTACTAGATCCGGTCCCGGATCGGGGGCTACCCCTTCATGCTGTCTTGGTAGCAGCAGTAGGTTTCTTGGTCTGTTTACCCTTGTTCCAGCCTTGCACGGGCTTCCATGCAGGTTTGGGCTGGACAGCGTTACCGTCTTGTCTAGCGGCTGTAGAGTTATTAGCCGGTCCGTTCCTGAAATTGCGAAAGGAACGAAAATTAGACTTGTTCTTAGCCTTGAAAGGCCTATCCTGTGGGAGGGCATGGCCCTTACCCCCAGTGATGTCTGAAATAATCTCCTTCAATTCCGGCCCACAAAGGGTCTTACCTTTGAAAGGAATATTAAGTAACTTAGTCTTGGACGACACATCTGCCGACCAGGATTTTAGCCAAAGCGCCCTGCGCGCTACTATAGCAAAACCTGAGTTTTTCGCCGCCAATTTCGTTATTTGAAAAGCGGCATCCAATATAAAGGAATTAGCTAACTTTAGTGCGTGAATTCTGTCCATGACTTCTTCATAGGAAGTCTCCTTCTGGAGCGACCTTTCTAATTCCTCGAACCAAAAAGACGCCGCTGAGGTGACAGTAATAATACACGTAGCTGGTTGAAGAATGAAGCCTTGCTACTACAACTAAACACCACAAACTCTTTACCATCCCCGTGGAGATGCTACTTGTTCAGAGCGGCAAAGAGAATGACTGGGGGCGGGGCCAGAGGAGGGGCTATATGGACAGCTTTTGCTGTGTGCCTCTTTGCCATTTCCTGTTAGGGAAGAGAATATTCCCACAAGTAAGGATGAAGCCGTGGCCTGGACACACCTATGTAGGAGAAATGGGCTGGCTGCTTTTTCAAATAAAGATAGCAAGAGAACAAAGAAAATGTGATAATAGAAGTAAATTAGAAAGTTGTTTAAAATTGCATGCTCTATCTGAATCATGAAAGTTTAATTTTGACTAGACTATCTCTTTAAGCATTATGTAATATTTAGATGCTTTATAATCAACGGCTCATAATAAAATACTAACTGCTAAATTTATTTACAATCCTTTCAGCCATTTCAGTTGTAGAAATGGCTCATTATTTCACTGCTTCTTTTAGTGATCAAAGACTTACTGCCTGATGAGGTTGTTTTAGTAACATCAATAGATGTGGTTAAAAAGGACTAGATGCTTTTGTTTGGCAATGCAGGATATAAAACGGATATATAATAATACTGACAGTACAGCAGCTTCTTGAAGGACTTCCTCTTTGATACACAATTGGGAATCACTTCAATTTGGGTTTTGCTTTGTTTTTTTCTTGTTTTTTTTTTTCTTTTTGGATCAACAGTAGTAGCAGGAATGTGTGAAATGTCAAACTTAAGTCTTATTTCAACATTTATTACTATGTAATGTTAAAACCATTTTATCGAAGCAAACCCTTTCTTTCATGTAATTGGCAAGAGTCCATGAGCTAGTGACATATGGGATATACAATCCTACCAGGAGGGGCAAAGTTTCCCAAACCTCAAAATGCCTATAAATACACCCCTCACCACACCCACAATTCAGTTTTACAAACTTTGCCTCCTATGGAGGTGGTGAAGTAAGTTTGTGCTAAGATTTCTACGTTGATATGCGCTTCTCAGCATTGTTGAAGCCCGATTCCTCTCAGAGTACAGCGAATGTCAGAGGGACGTGAAGGGAGCATCACTTATTTGAATACAATGATTTCCCTAACGGGGGTCTATTTCATAGGTTCTCTGTTATCGGTCGTAGAGATTCATCTCCTACCTCCCTTTTCAGATCGACGATATACTCTCAATTTACCATTACCTCTACTAATAACTGTTTTAGTACTGGTTTGGCTATCTGCTATATGTGGATGGGTGTCTTTTGGTAAGTATGTTTTTATTACTTAAGACACTCTCAGCTATGGTTTGGCACGTTATGCAATTATATAAAGTTCTAAATATATGTATTGTACTTATATTTGCCATGAGTCAGGTTCATGTATTTCCTTCTGCAGACTGTCAGTTTCATATTTGGGAATGTAAACACTTTTAAGAAATTTATTTCTTACCTGGGGTTTAGTCTTTTTTCAATTTGACTATTTTTTGCAATTGCGGGTGTTAGGCCCGCGGGTGCGTCAAATGTTAGACTTTATTGCGTCATTTTTGGCGCAAACTTTTTTTGGCGCGAAAAAATACGTTTATGACGCAACGTTGTCATTTCCGGCGTCATACGTGACGCCGAGACCTTTCACATGCCTGCGTCATTAGTGACGCAAGTGTGTCATTTCTGGTCATTTTTGGCACCAAAAAAGTTTACGTTACGTTGTGCGTCATACTTGGCGCCAATTTTTTTTCATTATTTCTATACCCCATTGATGTTTGCCTCCTGCTTTCTTTTCTATCAAGAGGCCTATGCTTTTGCATTTTTTCCCATTCCTGAAACTGTCATTTAAGGAAATAGATAATTTTGCTTTATATGTTGTTTTTTCTCTTACATTGAGCAAGATGTCCCAATCCGATCCTGTCTCTGAAGTTTCTGCTGGAACATTGCTGCCTGACATCGGTTCTACCAAAGCTAAGTGCATTTGTTGTAAAATTGTAGAAATTATTCCACCGAATGTCATTTGTAATAGTTGTCATGATAAACTTTTACATGCAGATAGTGTTTCTATCAGTAATAGTACGTTGCCAGTTACAGTTCCTTCAATTTCTAATGTACATGATATACCTGTAAATTTTAAAGAATTTGTTTCTGATTCTATTATGAAGGCTTTGTCTGCATTTCCACCTTCTAATAAACGTAAAAGGTCTTTTAAAACTTCTCATTTAGCTGATGAAATTTCAAATGACCAACAACACAATAATTCATCCTCTTCTGATGAGGATCTATCTGAAACAGAAGATCCTTCCTCAGATATTGACACTGACAAATCTACTTATTTATTTAAAATAGAGTATATGCGTTCTTTATTAAAAGAAGTGTTAATTACTTTGGATATTGAGGTAACCAGTCCTATTGACGTTCAGTCTAACAAACGTTTAAATGCTGTTTTTAAACCTCCTGTGGTTTCCCCAGGTGTTTTTCCCATTCCTGAGGCTATTTCTGATTTCTAGGGAATGGAATAAGCCAGGTACTTCCTTTATTCCTTTTTCAAGGTTTAAGAGATTGTATCCTTTACCAGCAAAATCTATAGAGTTTTGGGAAAAGATCCCCAAAGTTGATGGGGCTATTTCTACTCTTGCTAAACATACCACTATTGCTATGGAAGATAGCACTTCCTTTAAGGATCCTTTAGATAGGAAGCTTGAATCTTATCTAAGGAAGGCCTATTTATATTCAGGTCATCTTCTCAGACCTGCTATTTCTTTGGGTGATATTGCGGCTGCATCAACTTTCTGGTTGGAAAATTTAGCGCAACATGAATTGGATTCTGACATATCTGGCATTGTTCGCTTACTGCAACATGCTAATCATTTTATTTGTGATACCATTTTTGATATTATCAAAATTGATGTTAGATCCATGTCTTTAGCTGTATTAGCCAGAAGAGCTTTGTGGCTTAAATCTTGGAATGCTGATATGACATCTAAATCTAGATTACTATCTCTTTCTTTCCAAGGTAATAATTTATTTGGTTCTCAGTTGGATTCTATTATTTCAACTATCACTGGAGGAAAAGGAGTTTTTTTGCCTCAGGATAAAAAAACCTAAGGGTAAATCTAAGGCTTCTAATAGTTTTCGTTCCTTTCGTCAGAACAAGGAACAAAAACTCAATCCTCCTCCCAAGGAATCTGCTTCCAGTTGGAAGCCTTCCTCAAATTGGAATAAATCCAAGCCATTTAGGAAACCAAAGTCTGCCCCTAAGTCCGCATGAAGGTGCGGCCCTCATTCCAGCTCAGCTGGTAGGGGGCAGATTAAGGTTTTTCAAGGATTTTTGGATAAAATCTGTCCAAAATCATTGGATTCAGAGCATTGTCTCTCAAGGGTATCGAATAGGATTCAAAGTAAGACCTCCTGTGAGAAGATTTTTTCTCTCGCACATTCCTGTAAATCCAGTAAAAGCTCAGGCTTTTCTGAAGTGTGTTTCAGACCTGGAGTCTTCAGGGGTAATCATGCCAGTTCCTCCTCAGGAACACGGTTTGGGGTTTTTATTCAAACCTATTCATTGTACCAAAGAAAGAAAATTTGTTCAGACCAGTTCTGGATCTGAAAATTTTGAATCGTTATGTAAGAGTACCAACTTTCAAGATGGTGACTATAAGGACTATTCTGCCTTTTGTTCAGCAAGGACATTATATGTCCACAATAGACTTGCAGGATGCATACCTTCATATTCTGATTCATCCAGAACACTATCAGTTTCTGAGATTCTCTTTTCTAGACAAGCATTACCAATTTGTTGCTCTTCCATTTGGCCTAGCAACAGCTCCAAGAATATTTTCAAAGGTTCTGGGTGCCCTATTATCTGTAATCAGAGAACAGGGTATTGCTGTGTTTCCTTATTTGGACGATATCTTGGTACTAGCTCAGTCTTTACATACTGCAGAATCTCACACGAATCAACTAGTGTTGATTCTTCGGAAACATGGTTGGAGGATCAATTTACCAAAAAGTTTCTTGATTCCTCAGACAAGGGTCACCTTTTTAGGCTTCCAGATGGATTCAGTGTCCATGACTCTGTCTCTAACAGACAAGAGACGTTTAAAATTGGTTGCAGCATGTTGGCTCCTTCAGTCTCAGTCATTCCCTTCAGTGGCTATGTGCATGGAAGTTTTAGGTCTCATGACTGCAGCATCGGACGCGATCCCCTTTGCTCGTTTTCACATGAGACCTCTACAGCTTTGTATGCTGAATCAATGGTGCAGGGATTATACAAAGATATCACAATTAATATCCTTGAATCCCAATGTACGACACTCTCTGACATGGTGGATAGATCACCATCGTTTGGTTCAAGGGGCTTCTTTTGTTCGCCCAACCTGGACTGTGATCACAACAGATGCAAGTCTTTCAGGTTGGGGAGCTGTTTGGGGGTCTCTGACAGCACAAGGGGTTTGGAAATCTCAAGAGGCGAGATTACCAATAAATATTTTAGAACTCCGTGCAATTCTCAGGGCTCTTCAGTTCTGGCCTCTACTAAAGAGAGAACCGTTCATTTGTTTTCAGACAGACAATATCACAACTGAGGCTTATGTCAATCATCAGGGTGGGACTCACAGTCCCCAAGCTATGAAAGAAGTATCTCGGATACTTGTTTGGGCAGAATCCAGCTCCTGTCTAATCTCTGCGGTGCATATCCCAGGTGTAGACAATTGGGAGGCGGATTATCTCAGCCGCCAGACTTTGCATCCAGGGGAGTGGTCTCTCCATCTAGATGTGTTTTTTTCTCAGATTGTTCAGATGTGGGGGCTTCCAGAGATAGATCTCATGGCCTCTCATCTAAACAAGAAACTTCCCAGATACCTGTCAGGTCCAGGGATGTTCAGGCGGAAGCAGTGGATGCACTGACACTTCCTTGGTGTTATCAACCTGCTTACATCTTCCCGCCTCTAGTTCTCCTTCCAAGAGTGATCTCCAAAATCATCATGGAACAGTCTTTTGTGTTGCTGGTGGCTCCAGCATGGCCACACAGGTTTTGGTATGCGGATCTGGTTTGGATGTCCAGTTGCCCGCCTTGGCCACTTCCGTTACGGCCGGACCTACTATCTCAAGGTCCGTTTTTCCATCAGGATCTCAAATCATTAAATTTGAAGGTATGGAAATTGAACGCTTAGTTCTAAGTCATAGAGGTTTCTCTGATTCAGTGATTAATACTATGTTACAAGCTCGTAAATCTGTCTCTAGAAAGATTTATTATAGAGTTTGGAAGACTTACATTTCATGGTGTTCTTCTCATAAATTCTCCTGGCATTCTTTTAGAATTCCTAGATTTTTGCAGTTTCTTCAAGATGGTTTAGATAAGGTTTTGTCTGCAAGTTCCTTGAAAGGACAAATCTCCGCTCTTTCTGTTTTATTTCACAGAAAGATTGCTATACTTCCTGATATACACTGTTTTGTACAGGCTTTAGTTCGTATTAAGCCTGTCATTAAGTCAATTTCTCCTCATTGGAGTCTTTATTTGGTTCTGAAGGCTTTACAGGCTCCTCCATTTGAACCTATGCATTCTTTGGACATTAAACTACTTTCTTGGAAAGTGTTGTTCCTTTTTGCTATCTCTTCTGCTAGAAGAGTTTCTGAGCTATCTGCTCTTTCTTGTGAGTCTCCTTTTCTGATTTTTCATCAGGATAAGGCAGTTTTGCGGACTTCTTTTCAATTTTTACCTAAGGTTGTGAATTCTAACAACATTAGTAGAGAAATTGTTGTCCCTTCTTTATGTCCTAATCCTAAGAATTCTTTGGAAAGATCCTTACATTCTTTGGATGTGGTAAGAGCTTTGAAATATTATGTGGAAGCTACTAAAAATTTCAGGAAGACTTCCAGTCTATTTGTTTTATTTTCTGGTCCTAGGAAAGGTCAGAAAGCTTCTGCTATTTCCTTGGCTTCTTGGTTGAAATTTTTGATTCATCAAGCTTATTTGGTGAGAATTACAGCTCATTCTACTAGATCAGTCTCCACTTCTTGGGCTTTTAAGAATGAAGCTTCAGTTGATCAGATTTGCAAAGCAGCAACTTGGTCCTCTTTGCATACATTTACTAAATTCTACCATTTTGATGTATTTGCTTCTTCGGAAGCAGTTTTTGGTAGAAAAGTTCTTCAGGCAGCTGTTTCAGTTTGATTCTTCTGCTTTTGATTTAAGTTTTTTTTCTTTCAAAGTGAAAATAAACTTATTTTTTGGGTTGTGGATTATTTTTTCAGCCGAATATGGCTGTTTTTATTTTATTCCCTCCCTCTCTAGTGACTCTTGAGTGGAAGACTCCACATCTTGGGTATTGATATCCCATATGTCACTAGCTCATGGACTCTTGCCAATTACAAGAAAGAAAACATAATTTATGTAAGAACTTACCTGATAAATTCATTTCTTTCATATTGGCAAGAGTCCATGAGGCCCACCCTTTTTATGGTGGTTATGATTTTTTGTATAAAGCACAATTATTTCCAAATTTCCTTTGTTGATGCTTTCTACTCCTTTCTTTATCACTGCTTGGCTATTCGTTAAACTGAATTGTGGGTGTGGTGAGGGGTGTATTTATAGGCATTTTGAGGTTTGGGAAACTTTGCCCCTCCTGGTAGGATTGTATATCCCATATGTCACTAGCTCATGGACTCTTGCCAATATGAAAGAAATGAATTTATCAGGTAAGTTCTTACATAAATTATGTTTTTAGTAGCTTTGGTTAGTACTAGAACAGTCATGTGCAGCAATGATTCTCAACTCTGGTCCTCAAGTACCCACACAGGCCAGATTTTCATGATATCCTAAAGGGACTGTCTAGTCAAAATTAAAGTTTTATGATTCAGATAGGGAATGTAATTTTAGGCAACTTTCTAATTTACTTTGATCAAATTTGCTTTGTTCTCTTGGTATTCTTTGTTGAAAGCTAAACCTAGTTAGGCTCATGGGCTAATTTCTAAGCCCTTGAAGGCCACCTCTTATCTCAGTGCATTTTGACAGTTTGTCGCAGCTAGATAGTGCTAGTTCATAAACATAACATTGTGCTCACTCCCGTGGAGTTATTTATGTGTCAAAACAGATTGGCTACAATGCAAGTCTGTCAAAGCACTGAAATAAGGGGACAGTCTGCAGAGGCTTGGATACAAGGCAATCCGAGGTAAAAAAAAAACAAAATGTATGCTTACCCGATAAATTATTTTCTTTCCTGGCATGGAGAGTCCACAAATCCATTCAATTACTAGTGGGAATTCAACTCCTGGCCACCAGGTGAAGGCAAAGAACACCCCAGCAAAGCTTTAAGTATCTTCCCACTTCCCACAATCCTCAGTCATTCAGTCGAGGAAACATAGAAAGAGAAGAGGACCCAAAGGGTATAGAGGTGCCTGAAGTTTAGAAAAAACAACTATAACAATAAGCCGTCTTGATTTAGAAAAGGGCGGGTCATGGACTCTCCATGCCAGGAAAGAAAATAGCATGGAGAGTCCACAAATCCATTAAATTACTATTAGGAACCACTACCCAAGCTAGAGTACACAGAATGGAAGGGAGGGAGAACAAGACAGGCGGACCTAAACAAAACGGAAACACCGCTTGAAGAATTTATCTCCCAAAAGAAACCTCAGCTGAAGCAAAAATATCTAAATTTATAAAACCTTTGAAAAAGTTAGTAACGAGGACCAAGAGGCCTCCTCGCAGATTTGTTCCACAGAAACTTCATCTCTAAAGGCCCAAGAAGAAGAAGAGACAGCCCTAGTGGAATGAGCCGAATTCCCTCAGGAGGCTGTTGTCCAGCTGTTTCGATTGCCAACCAAATAGAAGAAAAGGCCTTCTGGCCCTTCCGATTATCAGAGAACATTGATCAGTATATTTTTAATAACTCTACATGACGTGCAAAGCAAGCAGTAAGCAGCTGAAACTACACTCGCTATGGACTCCTGTTCCCTAAGGGTTGATATAAAGCACTAACCTTCAGCTTGCTAGGCAGCTAAACTAACCAGAGGACTACTCCTGCAGGCAATTGAGAATCTCTAGCTGCCTGCAGATAGACTTCAGAGCACCCACAACATCCAGGCAGTGCAACAAACATTCCCCTTCTGAGAAGGAATCGGACAGAACGAAGGAACGTGAATTTCCAGATTAATATTGGTCCGAAACCACCTTAGGAAGAAGTCCCAATTAGGTACGAGAGCCGCCTTATCCGGAAGAAAAAAGTAAGATAAGGAGGATTACACTGCAGAGCTGAAAGCTCAGACACTTTGTGAGCAGAAGACGAAGTGAGAACGAAAAACAAATCCTTCCCAGACTTAACTTAATATCAACAGAGTGCATGGGCTCAAACGGAGCGTGCTGCAGAACCTTAAGAACAGGATTGAGGCTCCACGGAGGAGCAACAGACTAAAACACAGGCCTGATTCTAACAAGACCTAAACAAAGGATAGAACATCCGATAAGTTGGCCAGACATTTGAAAAAGACAGAGAACTGTCCCTTCAGAGAACTGACTGACAAGCCCTTCTCCAGGCCTTCTTGAATAAAGACACAATGCAGGGAACCCTCATCTGACTCCAAGGGAAACCCCTAGAGTTACACCAGAAAAGAAATGTACGTCACCCCTGAAAGTAAACCTCTCGAGTTACCGGCTTATGAGCCTGATCATGGAAATTATCACCTATCTGAAAAAACCTTGTCTAGACAAGACTAGGAGTTCAGTCTCCAAGCAGACAGCTTCAGAGAATCTAGGATTGAATGTAGAAAAAGGACCCCAACGAAAAGGACACGAAGCCCGCTCCTGTTTGATACAGGCTATCACCAGAGAAAGAAGGGCAAACGGAGGAATAGAAATTGAGGACCGAAGTCCCAGGAACCACCAGCCCGTTCGACTACAGCTGTAAGCGGATCCCATGATCTTGATTCGTATTCTGAAAGTCTGGCATTTAGACGAAATGCCATCGGATCCACTCCGGAACTCCCTACCCGAGAGTTAGCATTGAACACACCCCTGGTAGAAACGTCTACCTGCTCAGGAAATCCCTCCCAGGTGACCACCCCTGGAAAGAGGATGGTAGAAAAAAGGGGCAATAGCGAGACACCTCCCATTAAAGGATGAGAGACACCTCTGTCATTGCTAAGGACTCCTGTTCCCTAATGGTTGATATAAAGCACCAGAGTGATGATATCCAATTGAAATCTGAAAACCTGGAAAAAACTCCATCAAAGTCAAACTATCAGAGCGTTGAAGATCGCTCTCTACCCCAGGAATGGAAGAAAAGACTCCACTGATTCCAGATCCCATGAGCTTCTAAAGAACCCAAGCTGATCTGGCATGTATTGACAATCTTCCAGAAAGGTCTCAAGAAGCATAATTATTGAGACAGATGTTCCTGAACAAACCACCAGGACAAAGAGTCTCTCGTCAGGTTGTCCAGGACAATCCTCTGAGGTCCTAGGTCAAGGAGACCTGTTGGGAAAGAGGTAAAAGCCCTGCGACCAACATGGAAATAACAGCTACTATAATAGCAACACTCCTAAGTTCTGACCATCTTAATGTTCAAAAAGTAGCAGCACCACTTGGTATAATGTTCAACTCTGTTTATTGGGACATCAAATAAAAATATCAGCACAACGTTTCGGTCCAACTGACCTTAAAGGGACACTGAACCCAATTTTTTTCTTTTGTGATTCAGATAGAGCATGCAATTTTAAGCAACTTTTTAAGTTACTCCTATTATCAAATTTTCTTCATTCACTTGCGATCTTTATTTGAAAAAGACGGCATCTAAGCTTTTTTATTGATTCAGAACTCTGGACAGCACTTTTTTATTGGTGGATGAATCTGTCCACCAATCAGCAAGAACAACCCATGTTGTTCACCAAAAATGGGCTGGCATCTAAACTTACATTCTTGCATTTCAAATAAAGATACCAAGAGAATGAAGAAAACTTTATAATAGGAGTAAATTAGAAAGTTGCTTAAAATGGCATGCTCTATCTGAATCACGAAAGAAAAAATTTGGGTTCAGTGTCCCTTTAATCAATTAGTCAGATGGATTGAAAGATTGTGCTGATGTCCCAATAACAGAGTAAACATTATACACCAGGTTGAGCTGCTACTTTTTGCACATTTGGAATTGATCTGAGGGGTATGTGCAGGACCTCTGTAGCATGCACCTGGTGCTGGGCATTCCTTCTACTTTTCTGATCATCTTAGACAATGTCGAAAAAGGTACTAAACCCAGGACTGATGGATAAGCCGCAGAGGAATACATCTGAACTACCAGGCAGACCCAAAGTACAATAATAAAAATATCTAAATATAGATAGAAGATGAGCGTAGTAAATAAAACTATGCAAACAAAACTTTAGCAACTAGAACAAAATAGGCAGATTGCTGAAAAGAACATGACCACTTACTGCCTGCAAAGATATAGAATATCAGTAGAAAAAGAAAACTACTGACTAAACTATAAACTATTTCCATAGGAGAAAAACATTTACAATTGTTCAGTAAGAGGAACGAATCAACAGATCCCCAAAGGGGAAAGAAAAGCAATCCGACATACCTTTCTAAAGAGAAAAGAAGGGATAAAACCTGGAAATGCTTAAATCCCTGACAACCACATTCAAACTAAATAGCAGAAAAAACATAGAATAAGCAGACATAATGCTTATATCCAGAATACACTTCTACTGTAAAAAGGATATGGATAAAACATACAGATTTTAACGATCCCTAAAAGGTACCCAAGCAATATGCCCAGAAAAGAAAAAGGATAAGACAAGCAGGAAAGTGCTTATAACGATATCCCAGTAATACCTCTACTGAAGATAGAGAGATATAAAAACCATTTACTATATACAGCAGAAGAAAAGTAAGATAAACAGATATACTGCTATCACAAAAACAAAATATACTTCTACTATAACAAGATAGGCATAAAACATGTAAATGCTAGAAATCCCTAAAAACACATCAATAAGATGCCCAGAGAAAAGATACAATAAGAAGACATACTGCTTATACACATATCCAGGGCATCCCATAGAAGAGAGGGGATAAATCATTAGAATGCTAATGATCCCTGACCCCAAGCAATACAAAATATATGCTACTTCTAGTGTAGAAAACAGAATTTATGCTTACCTGATAAATTACTTTCTCTTGCGGTGTATCCAGTCCACGGATTCATCCTTACTTGTGGGATATTCTCATTCCCCACAGGAAGTGGCAAAGAGAGCACGCAGCAGAGCTGTCCATATAGCTCCCCCTCTGGCTCCACCCCCCAGTCATTCGACCGACGGTTAGGAGAAAAAGGAGAAACCATAGGGTGCAGTGGTGACTGTAGTTTAAACAAGAAATTTTAACCTGACTTAATTGCCAGGGCGGGCCGTGGACTGGATACACCGCAAGAGAAAGTCATTTATCAGGTAAGCATAAATTCTGTTTTCTCTTGCAGGTGTTATCCAGTCCACGGATTCATCCTTACTTGTGGGATACCCAATACCAAAGCTTTAGGACACGGATGAAGGGAGGGAACAAGACAGGTAACCTAAACGGAAGGCACCACTGCTAGCAAAACCTTTCTCCCAAAAATAGCCTCCGAAGAAGCAAAAGTATCGAATTTGTAAAATTTGGCAAAAGTATGCAGTGAAGACCAAGTCGCTGCCTTACAAATCTGTTCAACAGAAGCCTCATTCTTGAAGGCCCAAGTGGAAGCCACAGCTCTGGTGGAATGAGCTGTAATTCTTTCAGGAGGTTGCTGCCCAGCAGTCTCATAAGCCAATCGGATGATGCTTTTCAACCAGAAGGAAAGAGAGGTAGCCGTCGCTTTTTTGACCCTCTCCTCTTACCAGAATAGACAACAAACAGAGATGATGTTTGTCTGAAATCCTTAGTTGCTTGTAATAGAATTTCAAAGCATGAACCACATCAAGATTGTGTAAAAGCCGTTCCTTCTTAGAAGCTGGATTAGGACACAGAGAAGGAACAATGATTTCCTGGTTAATGTTCTTATTAGATAGAACTTTAGGAAGAAAACCAGATTTGGTACGCAAAACTACCTTATCTGCATGGAACACCAGATAGGGTGAATTACACTGCAAAGCAGACAATTCAGAAACTCTTTGAGCAGAAGATATAGCTACCAAAAACAAAACTTTCCAAGATACTAACTTAATATCTATGGAATGTAAAGGTTCAAACGGAACCCCTTGAAGAACTGAAAGAACTAAATTTAGACTCCATGGAGGAGCCACAGGTTTATAGACAGGCTTGATTCTGACTAACGCCTGTACAAACGCTTGAACATCTGGTACTTCTGCCAGACGCTTGTGTAAAAGGATCGACAGAGTGGATATCTGCCCCTTTAAGGAACTAGCTGATAAACCTTTCTCCAATCCTTCTTGGAGAAAAGACAATATTCTTGGAATCCTAATTTTACTCCAAGAGTAACCCTTGGATTCACACCAACAAAGATATTTCCGCCATATCTTATGGTAAATTTTCCTGGTGACAGGTTTTCTAGCTTGGATCAGAGTATCTATGATTGATTCAGAGAACCCACGCTTGGATAGAATTAAGCGTTCAATCTCCAAGCAGTCAGCTGCAGAGAAACTAGATTTGGATGCTTGAATGGACCCTGTATTAGAAGATCCTGCCTCATTGGCAGTGTCCATGGTGGAACAGATGACATGTCCACTAGGTCTGCATACCAAGTCCTGCGTGGCCACGCAGGCGCTATTAGAATTACCGAGGCCTTCTCCTGTTTGATTCTGGCTACCAGTCGAGGGAGAAGGGGAAACGGTGGAAAGACATAGGCCAGCTTGAAGGACCAAGGCGCTACTAGAGCATCTATCAATGCCGCCTTGGGATCCCTGGACCTAAAACCGTAAAGAGGAAGCTTGGTGTTCTGACGGGACGCCATCAGATCCAACTCTGGAATGCCCCAAAGCTGAGTCAGCTGAGCAAATACCTCCGGGTGGAGTTCCCACTCCCCCGGGAGAAAAGTCTGACGACTTAGGAAATCCGCTTCCCAGTTGTCTACTCCTGGGATGTGAATTGCAGATAGGTGGCAAGAGTGATCCTCCGCCCTGATTATCTTGGTTACTTCCTTCATCGCTAAGGAACTCTTTGTTCCTCCCTGATGATTGATGTATGCTACAGTCGTGATGTTGTCCGACTGAAATCTGATGAACATGGCCGCCGCTAGCTGAGGCCATGCCTGGAGCGTATTGAATATCGCTCTCAGTTCCAAAATGTTTATCGGGAGAAGAGACTCTTCCCGAGACCATAGGCCCTGAGCTTTCAGGGAGCCCCAGACCGCGCCCCAGCCTAACAGACTGGCGTCGGTCGTTACGATGATCCACTCCGGTCTGCGGAAGCACATTCCCTGAGACAGGTGATCCTGAGACAACCACCAGAGAAGAGAATCTCTGGTTTTCTGGTCCAGTTGGATTTGAGGAGACAAATCTGCATAATCCCCATTCCACTGTTTGAGCATGCACAATTGCAGTGGCCTGAGATGAATTCGAGCAAAAGGGACTACATCCATTGCTGCTACCATTAATCTGATTACCTCCATGCACTGAGCTACAGATGGCCGAGGAATGGAATGAAGAGCTCGGCAAGTGCTTAGAAGCTATAACCTTCTGACCTCCGTCAGAAATATTTTAATTTCTACAGAGTCTATTAATGTTCCCAGGAAGGGAACCCTTGTGAGCGGGGACAGAGAACTTTTTTTGGTGTTCACCTTCCACCCGTGAGACCTTAGAAAGGCCAGAACAATATCCGTATGAGCCTTGGCTCTGAGAAAAGACAACGCCTGTATTCAGATGTCGTCCAGATAGGGTGCTACTGCAATGCCCCGCGGTCTTAGTACCGCTAGAAGGGACCCTAGCACTTTTGTGAAAATTCTGGGAGCGGTGGCCAACCAGAAGGGAAGGGCCACGAACTGGTAATGCTTGTCCAGAAAAGCGAACCTTAGGAATTGATGGTGATCTTTGTGGATAGGAATATGAAGGTATGCATCCTTTAGATCCACGGTAGTCATATATTGACCTTCCTGGATCATCGGTAAGATTGTCCGAATGGTCTCCATCTTGAAGGATGGAACTCTGAGGAATTTGTTTAGAATTTTTAGATCCAGGATTGGTCTGAAAGTTCCTTCCTTTTTGGGAACCACAAACAGGTTTGAGTAAAAACCCAGTCCTTGTTCTGTAATTGGGACTGGATATATCACCCCCATCTTGAGTAGATCTTCTACACAGCGTAAGAACGCCTCTTTCTTTGTCTGGTCTGTAGATAGACGAGAAATGTGGAACCTTCCCCTTGGAGGAGAGTCCCTGAATTCTAGAAGATATCCCTGAGCAACTATCTATAATGCCCAGGGATCGGGAACATCTCTTGCCCAGGCCTGAGCAAAGAGAGAGAGTCTGCCCCCCCCCCCCCAGATCCGGTCCCGGATCGGGGGCTACCCCTTCATGCTGTCTTAGTAACAGCTGCAGGCTTCTTGGCCTGTTTACCCTTGTTCCAGCCCTGCAAAGGCTTCCAGGTTGCCTTGGGCTGTGAAGAGTTACGCTCTTGCTTTGCGGTCGCAGAGGTTGAAGCAGGACCGCTCCTGAAGTTGCGAAAGGAATGAAAATTAGCCTTGTTTTTAGCCTTAAAAGGCCTATCTTGCGGGAGGGCATGGCCCTTTCCCCCAGTGATATCCGAAATAATCTCTTTCAACTCGGGCCTGAAAAGGGTCTTTCCCTTGAAAGGAATATTCAGTAACTTTGTCTTAGACGACACATCGGGACCCCCCGACCATGACTTAAGCCCAAAGCGCTCTGCACGCCATGATGGCAAAACCAGAATTTTTCGCCACTAACTTAGCTAATTGCAAAGCGGCATCTGTGATAAAAGAATTAGCCAGCTTTAGAGCCTTAATTCTATCCATAATTTCGTCATATGAGGTCTCCGTCTGGAGCGACTCCTCCAGCGCCTCAAACCAGAAAGCCGCTGCAGTAGTTACAGGAATAATGCAGGCAATAGGTTGGAGAAGGAAACCTTGTTGAACAAATATTTTCTTTAATAAACCTTCTAATTTTTTATCCATAGGATCTTTGAACGCACAACTGTCTTCAATTGATATGGTTGTGCACTTGGCTAGTGTTGAAACTGCACCCTCTACCCTAGGGACCGTCTGCCATGCGTCCCGCCTGGGATCAGTAATGGGGAACATTTTCTTAAAGATAGGGGGGGAACAAAGGGTACACCTGGTCTCTCCCACTCCCTATCCACAATATCCGCCACCCTCTTCGGGATCGGAAACGCATCCTACAGCACCGTGCCACAGCAATCTGCTGTGGCCCTACCTTGCCCCTGGGTGGCAATTTGATGAAAATAAGCCTCTATGAAGTCCTCCAGTAGTCTTTGGACCCTCCACGTGAAGCTGCATGAAGTATGCTGTCTGAAATATGAACTGCGCAACTGAGGCGCGAAATTTAGGCCCCCTCCCTCTCCACTCCGGAGTTGTGGGGCCTTCAAAACCCTAAATAGGTGTCTAAAGTTCTGACATGTGGAATAAAACCCCATAAAACACTCCAAAAGTAATAAAAACTTGTATAATGATTATATTTTCACAATAAAATAATCGATTGCCCTTTAACAGTGTCCACCAGTCTTTGAGCCCTGTTAATTAAGCCTTCCTTCTATACTGAGTCTCAGAATATGTCTTACCTTCCCCACATGGGGATTCTTGTCAGTCTTCTAGCATTACTAAGTCTTGACTAGAAAAAGATGACTGAACATACCTTGTAGCAGTTAAGCCTGCAAACTGTTCCCCCCCCCAACTGAAGTTTTCTGGTACTCCTCAGTCCTGTGTGGGAACAGCAGTGGATTTTAGTTACAACATGCTAAAATCATTTTCCTCTCAGCAGAATTCTTCTTCACTTTCTGCTAGAGAGTAAATAGTACAAACCGGCACTATTTAAAAATAACAAACTTTTGATTGAAGATATAAAAACTACAAATATAACACCACATTCACTTTACCCTCCCGTGGAGATGCTACTTGTTAGAGCGGCAAAGAGAATGAGTGGGGGGCGGAGCCAGAGGGGGAGCTATATGGACAGCTCTGCTGTGTGCTCTCTTTGCCACTTCCTGTAGGGAATGAGAATATCCCACAAGTAAGGATGAATCCGTGGACTGTATACACCTTGCAAGAGAAAAGAGATAGCTGTGATCCTGTACTTGAACACAGGACACCAGTATACTGTTGTATTGGCCGCAGTTTTAGCCTCCAAGCCTAAGTCTACCGCACCTGGTGTTCCCAGAAGGCTCCCGTCCAGGTACTGGCGAGGTCTGGCCCTGCATAACTTCCGAAATCATACAGGAACGGGTGCATTCAGGGCCGAGAGGAACGGGTGCATTCAGGGCCGAGAGATCCCAAAAAAACAAACATATACAGCTACACCCTAGAACAAAGCAGCACAGTCTGGCACTACTTTAAAAATAATAAACTCTTGTTTGAAGAATCTATACTAACACCTCACTTTACCTCTTCCTATCACTAATGAAGGCAAAGAGAATGACTGGAGTGGGAGGGAAGGGAGGAGCTATATATAGCAGCTCTGCTGTGGTGCTCTTTGCCTCCTCCTGTTGACCAGGAGGTGAAATCCCACAAGTAAGGATGAAATCCTTGGACTCATTGTGTCTTTAAAAAGAAACAAACATATAATATGCAAAGCAGACAAAAAGATATGGTCTTCCAAAAAGCAATAGACAAGTGTGAGGTCTGGACCTTCAGATTATGGGACTGACGCTACCTATTGTGCAAACAAGGCCCAGCTCTAAAAAGATAGGGATAGTGAATATCCTAAAAACGACACCTATATAATTTTACTGTAGAAAAATAGAGATATTCAAGAGAATGGTAATAATCCCCAAACATACATTTATTATGCCCAGCAGGTCAAGTATAAAATAATGCAAAGTAAAAACATCCCTAAAACCATAATTTACTATGAACAGCAGAATTAAAGAAAAAATAAGCAGACATACAAACTCCAGAATATATATCTACTGTAAAAGAATAGGGCTGAACATTTAATAACCCTTTAAAATACAATATGTACAGGAGACAAAATATAATTATATCCAGTATATAAGTAATAAATAACTAGATAAATAAATCTTACCTTGATGAAAGAAAGTGGAGTATCTGCAGAGAGAAACTACTTGAAACTGCCACTAGATGGCAGCCAATACCAAGAAATCCCTGTTAATACTGTAAAACAGCTTCTTAAGCTTCTCAAGCTACGGCCATCTAACTCCAAGCGCCCCAAAACCAGCAGTGACTCATATGGGAAAGCATACCCATGCTACCTTCTCCCATAACCGTGCGAGAGTTCGAGCAACCATATTAGCCCACAAAAGACTAAAGTCTGGAGATAAAAACTGATCCCCAAGTCTAAAAAAAAAAGTAGCAGGGATGTACTGTGGGGCTGTCTGCACATATCGAGTGAGTTCACATACCCCTGCTATAGAACTTAGTGGGGATGTACAGTGGGATGTCAGTGCATAACGAGAGAGGTTAACAGGCTATAGAAGCGGCATAAATCTTTGATACTGGATTTTGTTTAAGCCAGAAATCTGCAAAATATCCCAAACTTGTGGATATATGAACAATATGATACAAAAACCACTAGGTCCCTGATTTCCCAGTCCTTCCTCCTTGATGTTCTCTCCTTTTTTAGAAGCAATAAATAAGAAAGGACTTACCCTCCAGTGTCTTCTGCTGTGGAGCAGTTACAGCAGATTCAGGTCTGAGAGCTTCATCCGACCGCTGACAGGGAAATCCTTGCTTGCAGGGAAAAGTACCCATTAAAAGATTAAAATTTATTTTTCTTCAGACACCCTCTTCGCACACCACCTACGATGTACACAGGCAAAGAATGACTGGGGATTGAGGGAAGTGGGAGGATACTTAAAGGGCCATGATACCCAAATGTTGAAACACTTGAAAGTGATGCAGCATAGCTGTAAAAAGCTGACTAGAAAATATTACCTGAACATCTCTATGTAAAAATGTAAGATATTTTACCTCAAAATGTCCTAAGTATTCAAACCCCAATGCAAAGGACTTTAAGCAGCAAATCAGTATGCCTGTCCCGGGACAGGCAAGTGCACACTCATGTTATTTGCCTTTTCAGTTTAAGGAAGTTTACTATGAAATCTCATGAGAGTTAAGTCAAATCTCATGAGATCAAAGTAAAAGAGTTCATGACCTCAGCACTGTTGATGCTGATTGGCTGCAGTTCATTTCTTCATTTTTTTAAAAAAAAATTTACCTGCAGCTGGACAGTAGCTGAAGTATAATTTTTTTACACAGAACTTACTCCAGTAGGCTGATGAAAGTGTGGGGTAAAATTTTTTCCTTTTGACATAAAGTTGCTCAAGTGATATTTTCCTGGCATCTTTTTACAGTTATACTGCATCAGTTTCAAGTGATTTAGCATATGAGTATTATGTCCCTTTAAAGCTGGGGTGTTTTTTGCCTCCACCTGGTGGCCAAGAAGTGAATGGATTTGTGGACTCTTCATGCCATTGGAAAGAAAGTATATTAACATAAACGCTGTTGGTTTTGCAAAACTGGGGAACAGGTAATAAAAGGGATTATCTAGCTTTTTAAACAATAAAAATTCTGCAGTAGACTGTTCATCTGTGCTCTAGTTCAGATATCATGAAAAGCTGGTGTGTTTAGCGATAGTTGAGGACTGGAGTTGAGAAACACTGATGTACAATATACAATGTATGCACAGATGTTGATGTACAATATACTATGTATGCATAGATGTTGTGTCACCTGACTTTCCAGGACAAGCACTTTTTGACGTAGTTCCCGTGTCTCATTTTGAGCCTGCACTTCTCGCAGACGAGAAGACATCACCTCGTTTTGCAAATCTCCAGTGTTCTTACGAGGAGAATCCTTCCAGATACCTCCTCGGGATGAAAAAGACTTAAGGCGAGCAGAAAGAGAGAAGAAAAACATTGTTACCAGGTTACTGAATAAGATCACATAAAGCAAGTGTATTTCCAAAGAAACATAGAATGACATCATATGTGATCACTGGTTAACTCACCTGCCACTTGTCACTCAGTTCTGACACCTGTTGTTGTCCCTCTCGCATTGCCTGTAAAGCATGGGATTCTCTCATTCGCAGAGCTTGTAACTCTTCTTGTAGCATAATAATGTTATTTTCATCTGGAAGTGAGCTGTTCCTCTATAATGAGAGAACATCAAGAGCTTTTATCACAATGTTACCTGTATCTCTGGTGTTTCAAATACATATTATGAATCTTAAAGGGTCTCTAAACACTAAGGGCTAGATTTCAAGTGGAACACTAATAATTAACCAGCCATTACAAGTGGCTGGTTATTGCTCCCGCGAGCTTGAGGTAGCAATTAGCGCTCAGAAAATTAACCAGAGATCAGATCTCTGGTTAATTTGCTAAAAGTGTCCCAAATGCCCTATAGAGGGCGTATAATTTTTTAATTACATTTGGGGGGATTTAAAGTTGGAGAGAGTGTATAACTTATACACACACAAACACATAACTATATATGTATATAAGCATATCCTATATTATAAAAGGCCAAGTGTTTGTCTGAAGCCGTCATGCGCAGTAGAGACAAACAATTGGCCTTGAGATAGGGAGCGCGAGGTACACAGCATACAAGCAGCTGTGAGATAGGGAGCGCGAGCTACTCAACAGCTGTGAGGTCTGCTGCGTGAGAAGTGGCAACGCGCTCCCCAGACCTCACAGCTGTTTGTGGCCGACGGGAGCGTCGCGAGGGGCGTGGTCCGGGCGTCGCGAGGGGCGTGGCCGGGCGGGTGAGCCAAAGAGAAAGGGGGGGGGGGGGCAGAGAGCCAAAGAGAAGGGGGGGGGGCAGAGAGCCAAAGAGAAGGGGGGGCAGAGAGCCAAAGAGAAGGGGGGGGGGCAGAGAGCCAAAGAGAAGGGGGGGGCAGAGAGCCAAAGAGAAGGGGGGGGGCAGAGAGCCAAAGAGAAGGGGGGGGGGCAGAGAGCCAAAGAGAAGGGGGGGCAGAGAGCCAAAGAGAAGGGGGGGGCAGAGAGCCAAAGAGAAGGGGGGGGGCAGAGAGCCAAAGAGAAGGGGGGGGGGGCAGAGAGCCAAAGAGAAGGGGGGGGGGGAGAGAGAGCCAAAGAGAAGGGGGGGGGGGAGAGAGAGACAAAGAGAAGGGGGGGGGGAGAGAGAGACAAAGAGAAGGGGGGGAAGAGAACCAAAGAGAAGGGGGGGAGAGAGAGCCAAAGAGAAGGGGGGGAGAGCCAAAGAGGGGGGAGAGAGAGAGCCAAAGAGGAAAAAGAGCCCAAAAGGAGAGAGAGCCAAAGAGGGGGGAGAGAGAGCCAAAGAGGGGGGAGAGAGAGCCAAAGAGGGGGGGGGAGAGAGCCAAAGAGGGGGGGGGAGAGAGCTAAAGGGGGGGAGAGCTAAAGAGGGGGGAGAGAGAGAGCCAAAGAGGAAAGAGAGCCAAAGAGGAGAGCAAAAGAGGGGAGAGAGACAAAGAGGGGGGAGAGAGAGCCAAAGAGGGGGGGGGGCAGAGCCAAAGAGGGGGGGGAGAGCCAAAGAGGGGGGGGAGAGAGCCAAAGAGGGGGGGGAGCGCCAAAGAGGGGGGGAGAGAACAAAAGAGGGGGGGGAGAGAACAAAAGAGGGGGGAGAGAGCCAAAGAGGGGAGGGGGAGAGCAAAAGAGGGGGGGGGGGAGAGCCAAAGAGGGGGGGGAGCCAAAGGGGAGGGGAGAGCCAAAGAGGGGGGAGAGAGAGAGCCAAAGAGGAGAGAGAGCCAAAGAGGAGAGAGAGCCAAAGAGGGGGGAGAGAGAGAGAGCCAAAGAGGAGAGAGAGCCAAAGAGGGGGGAGAGAGAGAGCCAAAGAGGAGAGAGAGCCAAAGAGGAGAGAGAGCCAAAGAGGGGGGAGAGAGAGCCAAAGAGGGGGGAGAGAGAGCCAAAGGGGGGGGGGAGCCAAAGAGGGGGAGAGAGAGAGAGAGCCAAAGAGGAGAGAGAGCAAAAGAGGGGAGAGAGAGAGCCAAAGAGGGGGGGGGGGGGGGGGGGGGGGAGAGCCAAAGAGGGGGAGGAGAGCCAAAGGGGGGGGGGGAGAGCCAAAGAGGGGGGAGAGAACAAAAGAGGGGGGGAGAGAGAGCAAAAGAAAGGATGGAGAGAGCCAAAGAGGGGAGAGAGAGAGCAAAAGAGGGGAGAGAGAGAGCAAAAGAGGGGAGAGAGAGAACAAAGGAGAGGGGGGAGAGAAAGCAAAAGAGAGGGGGGGCAGAGAGCCAAAGAGAAGGGGGGGCAGAGAGCCAAAGAGAGGGGGGGAGAGAGCAAGGGGTGGGACCGCTGTTCTGAAAAAAATGGCCCGTGTACACGGGCTTTAGTACTAGTACATATATATTTACAAATTGCTGCCATCACTGCACTACTTAGCCCCTGCTCTGCACAGAACGAGGCTCCCATTTGAGCCTATGGAAGTGCGCTCTTGTGAGCGCATTGCTTTTAACTTGTAATCTGACCCTAAATACTTTTCATGAACCTCCCTTTAATCATGGGTGCAACCATTAGGAAAGTCACACTGCAGATATCTGAAGACGAGTTTCTGCACATGTGAAAACAGCACTGACAGATTTCAACATGGCGGCAGCCATGACTAGAGGGAGGCAAAGAATAACCTCACTATTAAGCTTATAAAATGTATTTAGTGTTTTATTTGCTAAGGCACCTGCTACTTCTAAGTATGTGAAAGGGTTTGTAGTATATATGTATATGCATTTCCTGATTGGCTGATGGTTTTCAAATGATACAGAGGAATGAAAATTAAACTAACTTTGAAACTTTTAGAAAAAAACATCTATTACTCATTTGAAATTAAGACCAAGTGCTAATGCATTGTCTTTTATTATGTATGTGTTGATTCTACAAAATACTGGATCTATTGTTCTTTATACATCAGGGTTACAGCCTAGAAGGAGGGACAGCTTCACTAGTTTGTATACAGAATGAAGTTCAGTTTGTTAATGTATCACCTTTTCTAACTCAACCACTTTCTCCTGCATCTCTTTCAGGGCTCCAAGGGTTTCTGTTTCACGCATCCTTGACTTTTCCAGTTCAGACTCCAAGTGTGTCACCAATTCGTTTTTGACATGTGGGTCGTTCTGGTGAGAGAGAGAAAACACAAAATGTATACTTACCTGATAAATTCTTTTCTTTCCTGGCATGGAGAGTCCACAAATTCATTCTAATTACTAGTGGGAATTCAACCCCTGGCCACCAGGAGGAAGCAAAGAACACTCCAGCAAAGCTTTAATTATCCTCCCACTTCCCACAATCCCACGTCATTCAGTCGAAGGAATATGGAAAGAGAAGAAGAGCACAAAGGGTATAGAGGTGTCTGAAGTTTAGAAAATGACAAAAGCCATCTTAAAATTTAAATAAGGGTGGATCGTGGACTCTTCATGCCAGGAAAGAAAAGAATTTATCAGGTAAGCATACATTTTGTTTTCTTTCCAATGGCATGGAGAGTCCACAAATCCATTCCATTTACTAGTGGGAACCAAAACCCAAGCTAGAGGACACAGAATGGAAGGGAGGGAGCTAGGCGGACCTAAGCAGAAGGCACCACCGCTTGAAGAACCTTTCCCCCAAAGGTAGCCTCAGTTGAGACAAAAAACAACAGCAATGAAAAATTTTGAAAAAATATTTAACGAGGACCATGTGGCCGCCTTGCAAAAATGCTCCACAGAAGCCTCGTCTATAAAGGCTCAGGAAGAGGAAACAGTACAGATTGAATGAGCCAAAATTCTCTCAGGAGGTTGTTGTCCAGCTAACACATAGGCCAACCAAGAGACACTCCAGAACCAAATGAAAGAGAAGAGGATGTGGCCTTCCGGCCCATACTTCTACAAAAAAAAACACAAGGAGGGCAGAAGAAAGCTACCAAAATAACTTAAGAACAACAGAATGCATAGGCTCAAACGGAGCCTACTGCAAATTTGAAGAACAAGATTAAAGCTTCAAGAGGAGCAACATGATTTAACACAGGCCTGATTCTGACCAGGACCTGAACAAGAACCAAACGTCTGAAAGTCAGTCAAACAATTATCTAACAGAACAGGAAGGGCAGAAATCTGACCTTTCAGAGAACTGGCTGGCAAACTTTTCTACAGACCTTCCTGGAGAAAACAACAAAATATGGGGTACTCACACCCTATGCCAGGAAACCCTAGTTAGACAAAACTAGGTGTTCAAACTCTATTTATTCAGCTTCAGAGAATCTGTAACTGGGTGTAGAAAAAGACCTTGAAGTAGAAGGTCCTTCCTCAGGATAGAGGACAACATCATCCAGTTCCGCAAACCAAAATTTTGCGAAGCCAAGCTGAAGTCCAAGTAGACCTGATGAGAAAAGGGAGATAACACTACAACAATTAATGGAGAGTTTCAGCTACAATAATTGCATATACTCCTGAGCTCTTGTCCATTTTAGAAATTGCCTAAAACGGATAAAAGAAGACCACACAGCAACAGCTGGATTCAAATTTGCAACCTTTGACTTGTGGGGCAGCACAGCTACCCACTAGGCTACACCGGCTGGCTTTTGATCCAGGAAAAAAATAGGCAGGATGCTGAAATCACTATGACTACTTGCTGTAGCAAAAGAACATAACATATCAGCAGAGATGAAAACTACTGACTACATAAAAATGATCCCCATAGGGAAAAATGAGAAAAATTGCCTAGCAATAAGAAGTATCATCAGACCCCCAATAGGGGAAATAAAAGATCTGATAAATATATTATTTAAAATAGTTCAGAACCAATGTATGAAACTGTCTGGTCCATGCCCAAGACTGAACCTGGGCCTCCCAGACCTTCAGGCTGTGCCCAATTCTTCTGAGCTACTGCAGAGCTCTAAATACTTCTATTATAAAAAGGCAGGAATAAAACATGCAAACGTTAAAAATTCCGAAAGGCACACATTATTATGAAAAGCAAAAAAAAAAAAGATAAGATGAGCAGAAAAAGTGCTTTAAAACGATATCCAAAAATGAAATGCTAAAATTTAATTTTAATATGTACCGTAGAAGAAAACATAAGATAAGCAGATATACTGTGTAGAACAATATCAAAAATATACTTCTACTATAAAAAGATACAGAGAAATTCTAAAAAAACTCCCTAAAAACACATGAGTAAAAAACATAATTTATGCTTACCTGATAAATTTATTTCTCTTGTAGTGTAGTCAGTCATCCATTACTTATGGGATTATATCTCTTCCCCAACAGGAAGTTGCAAGAGGATCACCCAAGCAGAGCTGCTATATAGCTCCTCCCCTCACATGTCATATCCAGTCATTCGACCGAAACAAGACGAGAAAGGAGAAACCATAGGGTGCAGTGGTGACAGGAGTTTAATTAAAAATTTAGATCTGCCTTAAAAGACAGGGCGGGCCGTGGACTGACTACACTACAAGAGAAATAAATTTATCAGGTAAGCATAAATTATGTTTTCTCTTGTTAAGTGTAGTCAGTCCACGGGTCATCCATTACTTATGGGATACTAATACCAAAGCTAAAGTACACGGATGAAGGGAGGGACAAGGCAGGAACTTTAAACGGAGGGAACCACTGCCTGAAGTACCTTTCTCCCAAAAATAGCCTCCAAAGAAGCAAAAGTGTCAAATTTGTAAAACTTTGAAAAAGTGTGAAGTGAAGACCAAGTCGCAGCCTAGTAAATCTGTTCAACAGAAGCCTCATTTTTAAAGGCCCAGGTGGAAGCCACAGCTCTAGTAGAATGAACTGTAATTCTTTCAGGAGGCTGCTGTCCAGCAGTCTCATAGGCTAAACGTATTATGCTACGAAGGCAAAAAGAGAGAGAGGTAGCCGAAGCCTTTCGACCTCTCCTCTGTCCAGAGTAAACGACAAACAGGGAAGAAGTTTGACGAAAATCTTTAGTTGCCTGCAAATAGAACTTCAGGGCACGGACTACGTCCAGATTATGCAAAAGTCGTTCCTTCTTTGAAGAAGGGTTAGGACACAATGATGGAACAACAATCTCTTGATTGCTATTCCTGTTAGAAACTACCTTAGGTAAGAACCCAGGTTTAGTACGCAGAACTACCTTGTCTGAATGAAAAAATCAGATAAGGAGAATCACAATGTAAGGCAGATAACTCAGAGACTCTTCGAGCCGAGGAAATAGCCATCAAAAACAGAACTTTCCAAGATAACAGCTTAATATCAATGGAATGAAGGGGTTCAAATGGAACGCCTTGCAGGACGTTAAGAACTAAGTTTAAGCTCCACGGCGGAGAGCAACAGTCTTAAACACAGGCTTAATCCTAGCCAAAGCCTGACAAAAAAGCCCTGAACGTCTGGAATTTCTGCCAGACGCTTGTGTAGAAGAATAGACAGAACAGAAATCTGTCCTTTTAACGAACTAGCGGATAAGCCCTTTTCTAAACCCTCTTGTAGAAAAGACAATATCCTAGGAATCCTAACCTTACTCCATGAGTAACTCTTGGATTCGCACCAATACAAATATTTACGCCATATCTTATGGTAAATTCTTCTGGTAACAGGTTTCCTAGCCTGTATTAAGGTATCAATAACCGACTCCGAGAAGCCACGCTTTGATAGAATCAAGCGTTCAATCTCCATGCAGTCAGCCTCAGAGAAATTAGATTTGGATGGTTGAAAGGACCCTGAATTAGAAGGTCCTGCCTCAGAGGCAGAGACCATGGTGGACAGGACGACATGTCCACTAGGTCTGCATACCAGGTCCTGCGTGGCCACGCAGGCGCTATCAGAATCACTGATGCTCTCTCCTGTTTGATCTTGGCAATCAGTCGAGGAAGCATCGGGAATGGTGGAAACACATAAGCCATATTGAAGACCCAAGGGGCTGTCAGAGCATCTATCAGCACCGCTCCCGGGTCCCTGGACCTGGATCCGTAGCAAGGAAGCTTGGCGTTCTGGCGAGACGCCATGAGATCCAGATCTGGTTTGCCCCAACGATGAATCAGTTGAGCGAAGACCTCCGGATGAAGTTCCCCACTCCCCCGGATGAAACGTCTGGCGACTTAGAAAATCCGCCCTCCCAGTTCTCCACGCTGGGATGTAGATTGCTGACAGGTGGCAAGAGTGAGACTCTGCCCAGCGAATTATCTTTAAGACTTCCAACATCGCTAGGGAACTCCTGGTTCCCCCTTGATGATTGATGTAAGCCACAGTCGTGATGTTGTCCGACTGAAATCTGATGAACCTCAGAGTTGCTAACTGAGGCCAAGCTAGAAGAGCATTGAATATTGCTCTTAACTCCAGAATATTTATTGGGAGGAGTTTCTCCTCCTGAGTCCATGATCCCTGAGCCGTCAGGGAATTCCAGACTGCGCCCCAACCTAGAAGGCTGGCATCTGTTGTTACAATCGTCCAATCTGGCCTGCGAAAGGTCATCCCCTTGGACAGGTGGGGCCGAGAAAGCCACCATAGAAGAGAATCTCTGGTCTCTTGGTCCAGATTTAGTAGAGGGGACAAATCTGAATAATCCCCATTCCACTGACTTAGCATGCACAATTGCAGCGGTCTGAGATGCAGTCGCGCAAATGGTACTATGTCCATTGCCGCTACCATTAAGCCGATTACTTCCATGCACTGAGCTACTGACGGTGTGGAATGGAATGAAGGGCACGGCAAGCATTTAGAAGTTTTGATAACCTGAACTCCGTCAGGTAAATTTTCATCTCTACAGAATCTATAAGAGTCCCTAGAAAGGGAACCCTTGTGAGTGGTAATAGAGAACTCTTTTCCACGTTCACCTTCCAACCATGCGACCTCAGAAATGCCAGAACTATCTCTGTATGAGACTTGGCAGTTTGAAAACTTGACGCTTGTATCAGAATGTCGTCTAGGTACGGAGCCACCGCTATGCCTCGCGGTCTTAGTACCGCCAGAAGTGAGCCCAGAACTTTTGTAAAGATTCTTGGAGCCGTAGCTAACCCGAAGGGAAGAGCTACAAACTGGTAATGCCTGTCTAGGAAGGCAAATCTTAGGTACCGATAATGATCCTTGTGAATCGGTATGTGAAGGTAGGCATCCTTTAAGTCCACAGTGGTCATGTACTGACCTTCTTGGATCATGGGAAGGATGGTTCGAATAGTTTCCATTTTGAATGATGGAACTCTTAGGAATTTGTTTAGGATTTTTAAGTCCAAGATTGGTCTGAAGGTTCCCTCTTTCTTGGGAACCACAAACAGATTTGAATAGAATCCCTGCCCATGTTCCGTCCGCGGAACTGGGTGGATCACCCCCATTAGTAAGAGGTCTTGAACACAGCGTAGAAACGCCTCTTTCTTTATTTGGTTTGCTGATAACCTTGTAAGATGAAATCTCCCTTGTGGAGGAGAAGCTTTGAAGTCCAGAAGATATCCCTGAGATATGATCTCCAACGCCCAGGGATCCTGGACATCTCTTGCCCAAGCCTGGGCGAAGAGAGAAAGTCTGCCCCCCCACTAGATCCGTTTCTGGATAGGGGGCCCTCTCTTCATGCTGTCTTAGGGGCAGCAGCAGGTTTTCTGGCCTGCTTGCCCTTGTTCCAGGACTGGTTAGTTTTCCAGCCCTGTCCGTAACGAGCAACAGCTCCTTCCTGTTTTGGAGCGGAGGAAGTTGATGCTGCTCCTGCCTTGAGGTTACGAAAGGCACGAAAATTAGACTGTTTGGCCTTTGATTTGGCCCTGTACTGAGGTAGAGCATGGCCCTTACCTCCCGTAATGTCAGCGATAATTTCTTTGAAGCCGGGCCCGAATAAGGTCTGCCCTTTGAAAGGAATATTAAGCAATTTAGATTTAGAAGTCACGTCAGCTGACCAGGATTTAAGCCATAGCGCTCTGCGCGCTTGGATGGCGAATCCGGAGTTCTTAGCCGTAAGTTTGGTTAAATGTACGACGGCATCAGAAACAAATGCGTTAGCTAGCTTAAGTACTTTAAGCTTGTTCATAATTTCATCCAATGGAGCTGTGCGAATGGCCTCTTCCAGAGACTCAAACCAGAATGCCGCCGCAGCAGTGACAGGCGCAATGCATGCAAGGGGCTGTAAGATAAAACCTTGTTGAACAAACATTTTCTTAAGGTAACCTTCTAATTTTTTATCCATTGGATCTGAAAAGGCACAACTATCCTCCACCGGAATAATGGTACGCTTAGCTAAAGTAGAAACCGCTCCCTCCACCTTAGGGACCGTCTGCCATAAGTCTTGTGTGGTGGGGTCTATAGGAAACATTTTCCTAAATATGGGAGGAGGGGAAAAAGGCACACCGGGTCTATCCCACTCCTTGCTAATAATCTCTGTAAGCCTTTTAGGTATAGGAAACACGTCAGTACACACCGGTACCGCATAGTATCTATCCAACCTACATAATTTTTCTGGAATTGCAACCGTGTTACAATCATTCAGAGCCGCTAATACCTCCCCTAGCAATATGCGGAGGTTCTCAAGCTTAAATTTAAAATTAGAAATCTCTGAATCCAGTCTTCCTGGATCAGATCCGTCACCCACAGAATGAAGCTCTCCGTCTTCATGTTTTGCAAATTGTGACGCAGTATCGGACATGGCTCTCACATCATCAGCGCGCTCTGTCCTTAACCCAGAGCTATCACGCTTGCCTCTTAATTCGGGCAATTTAGATAATACTTCTGTCATAACAGTAGCCATGTCTTGCAAAGTGATTTGTAAGGGCCTCCCTGATGTACTTGGCGCCACAAAATCACTCACCTCCTGAGCGGGAGGCAAAGGTACTGACACGTGAGGAGAGTTAGTCGGCATAACTTCCCCCTCGTTGTCTGGTGATAATTTCTTTGCATGTAAAGACTGACTTTTATTTAAAGTTACATCAATGCATTTAGTACACAACCTTCTATGGGGCTCCACATTGGCCTTCATACATAGTGAACAAACAGATTCATCTGTGTCAGACATGTTTAAACAGACTAGCAATGAGACTAGCAAGCTTGGAAAATACTTTTCAAATAAATTTACAAGCAATATAAAAAACGCTACTGTGCCTTTAAGAAGCACAAAAAGCGGTCACAGTTGAAATAACAATGAACCAAATCAGTTATAGCAACCAAATTTTCACAGTAAATGTATTAAGTTAGCAAAGGATTGCACCCACCAGCAAATGGATGATTAACCCCTTAATACCCAAAAACGGATAATAATTTAATAATTAACGTTTTTATCACAGTCAAACACACTGTCACAGGTCTGCTGTGACTGATTACCTCCCTCAAAACGAATTTTGAAGACCCCTGAGCTCTCTAGAGACGTCCTGGATCATGGAGGATGAAGTAGGAAGATTGTGACTGAATTTTTACTGCGCAAAAAAGCGCTAAAATAGGCCCCTCCCACTCATATTACAACAGTGGGGAAGCTCAGTTAACTGTTTCTATGCAGAAACAAAAGTTAGCCATGTGGTAAAAATCATGCCCCAATAAGTTTTATCACCAAGTACCTCACAAAAAACGATTAACATGCCAGTAAACGTTTTGAACATACATTTTAAAAGTTATGAAGTGTTATTAATAAGCCTGCTACCAGTCGCTTTTACTGCAGTTAAGGCTCACACATTACTTCAGTATTAACAGTATTTTCTGAGTCAAATTCCATTCCCTAGAAAAATACTTCAGTGTACACACACTCCTCAGCCTAATACCAGTCGCTACCACTGCATTTAAGGCTGAACTTACATTACATTGGTATCAGCAGTAATTTCTCAGTCAATTCCATTGCTTAGAAAAATAATTTACTGCACATACCTCGTTTGCAGGGGGGGCCCTGCATGCTATTCCCCTTTTCTGAAGTTACCTCACTCCTCAGAATGTGCGAGAACAGCCAGTGGATCTTAGTTACGTCTGCTAAGATCATAGAAAACGCAGGCAGATTCTTCTTCTAATGCTGCCTGAGAAACAAACAGCACACTCCGGTGCCATTTAAAATAACAAACTTTTGATTGAAGAAATAAACTAAGTTTAAAAACACCACAGACCTCTCACAACGACCTATCTTTAGTTAGCTTGCAAGAGAATGACTGGATATGACATGTGAGGGGAGGAGCTATATAGCAGCTCTGCTTGGGTGATCCTCTTGCAACTTCCTGTTGGGGAAGAGATATAATCCCATAAGTAATGGATGACCCGTGGACTGACTACACTTAACAAGAGAAATGCACAGTAGAAAAGAGTACGCTAAGCAGACATAATGCTTATGACGATATCAAGTACCTACTGCTACCAATGAATAGAGGGATAAAACATAGATGCTAATAATCCCAAAAAAACACGTAAATAATCAGCATAGTAGAAGAAAAATTAGATAAGCAAACAATGCTTACAACAGTTTCAGGAATATACTTCCTCTACTGCAGATCCTAAAAACATAAATTAAATATGTATGGCAGAAAAAGGATATATAGAAGAATAGGGATAGAAAGAAGGAATCCCTAAAAACATACTGTACAGTAGACAAAATATAAAATAAGCAGACATAATGTGTATCACATATCTTATAATATAGAAAAATAGGGATAAATCATGAAAAGATAATCCCTAAAAACGTACATTAAATAAGCACAGCAGACAACAGATAAGAGAAGCAGACATAATGCTTATAACAATATCAGAAATATGTTTCTTCTACTGCAGCTCCTAAAACATATATTTAATAAGCATGACAGACAAAGGATATGTAGAAGAATAGGGATAAGAATCCCTAAAAAAAAAACATAGACTAAATATCTACAGTAGACAAACTATAAAATAAGCAAACAATGACTATGTCATATCCAGAATATACCTATATTGTAGAAAAAAAAGGGATAATAATGAAAAAGATAATGATCCCTAAAAACGCACATTAAATAAGCACAGCAGACAACAGATAAGCAGACATTATGCTTATAATGATATCCAGTAAAATCTACTGAAAAAGGATAGGGATAAATCATGAAAAAGTTAATAATCCCTAAAACCTACATTCAATATGCATAGCAGACTAGAAATAAGATAAGCCGACATAAGGTTTATAACAACATCTAGTATATACTACTACTGAGAAGATAGGGATAAAAACACGCAAAAGGTAATAAACCCTAAAAATACACTTTTAATATGCATAGCAGACAAAGATAAGATAAGCAGATATAGTGCTTATAACAATATTCAGTATATAGTACTACTGTAGAACAATAGGGATAAAGAAAAAAAATGCTAATAATTCCTAAAAATGCACCTTTAAGATGCAGAGCAGAGATAATGCTAATAACAATATCTAATGTATACTACTATAGAAGAGATATAGGAATAAAACATGTAAATGTTACTCCCTTAAAATGCATAGCTGATACTTATAACAATAACCAATATATACTACTACGGTAGAAAGATAGGGATAAAAACATGCAAATGTTAATAGTCCCTAATTACACACATGTAATATGTACGACAGACAACAGATAATATAAGCAGAAATAATGCTTATAGCAATTCTAGTATATACTCTCACTGAAGAGAGATAGGAAAAACCATGAAAATGGTAATAATCCCTCAAACCAACTGATTAAATGTCCAGCATACCATACTAACCAGTATAAACATATACTATATAAAGATAGATCCCTGTGTATGGGATCCCCTATACACCCAATGCAGTAGCAGAATGAGCTCATGTTCTGTATAAGAACCAGCTCTAATAAGCAGCATAAAAGACAGGATTCTGCAGAGGCTGTAGAAGCTGAGAAGAAACAATTCTCGCCGTGACTTTAAACAGAAGCCCTCTTTAACTGCAGGCTAAATCTTATGCGAGCCGCAACCAATAAAATGAACTTAAGCACTATCACTACGCCCATTTTAACTGTATACACAGGATAAGTAGCAAATGCCTATTTGAATGTCAAAAACAAATTTCCTACTTGCGCAATGTAAAATGGCGATGCCGGCACTGGTCTGAGATAAAGGCGTGAATATGCACACACCGCTATAGAGCTTAATCCTGATGCCAACTGAGATCACTAGCCCATACGAAGCTTCACCACTCAAGATGTAGAGCGCCAAGCTGTCTGCCAGTGAAAACCCTTGGCGGTAAAAATAAACTAAGTGCGTACCGCCATGTGAAGTACCGAAAATGGCGCCAAATAAGTATGTAAGCACTCAAAGACATAACAGTGCCCAACAGAATAAATATTTACATATACACCTTAGGAGCAACTATAAAACTTGACTTTTAAAGCCAGGCATTGAGCTATAAGTGTGATATAGCGATCGACACCAGGGAGCCCTTATGCACCTTGCACCCCCCATACTAAACGATAGGGGAAAACTCATAAGCCGGGGCTAAGGATTTGACAAAATAAGCAGCAGATACCTCCTCTCAATAAGTATAATGGAGGATATGCCGCTGTAAAGGTGAAACGAACAGGCATGTCCTAAAATTAAACCCTTACAATTAATCCCCTTGAAGGCTCAAATATACCTTACCTTACCCTCGGAGTATAATTATAGAATGCGGCTAAGATCAGGGCCTAGAGGTTAACTCACACGTTGTACCTTGTAGCCAGTCATGCTAAGAACCTAAGCTATGACAGCTTGTATTCCCAGGCGGATGACCTGCTTGCCCCTTCCAGTGACCTTCATTCTGATGTTTTAAAACAGAGGCGCCGCCGCTGAAAAACTCAATATACTGGCATTAGGAAGCTAAAACTAAAAGCTTTGTCAGAAAAATGCCTCTAATGTAGTCTTCAATAGTACCTGCCCCCACTGAGAGATTAAAGTAGAAAGGAGGTAAAAGTCCCCCACCGTAGCCTTAAACTACCCCTCACTTAGACCACAAGCCATTGAAGGATAAGGGGATCCAGGGACTTACCGGTCTTGCAGCTTTCTCAGCAGCCCCAGGTCTTGACAGAAATTTCCTCATCCTGACAGGGACCTTGAAGCTTCAACTGCAGTGCAGGCACCGCATCGCAGGTCTGACAAATCCAAATAACATTTGACAGGGACCTGGAGAGAAAGGAAAAGCAGAGTAACCAACCCTGGTTTTTCCATATAGGGGTAGCATAAATTGTTGGAAGAGAAGCAAGGACTACCTCACCGTCTTCCAACTGCTAAAAGTCACCACTACTCTTACTAAAGAGAATTACGTGGACACAACATAGCCCCAATCCTTGCTTTCAGGTAAACTACCCATAAAAGGATTAAATATCTTCAGACACCATCTTCGCACATCCTCCTGATGTACAAGGCAAATAATAACTGGGGATTGTGGGAAGTGGGAGGATACTTAAAACTTTGCTGGGGTGTTCTCTGCCTCCTCCTGGTGGCCAGGAGTTGAATTCCCACTAGTAATTAGAATGGATTTGTGGACTCTCCATGCCATTGGAAAGAAAAGAACATTGGTTTGCAATAATTGCTTAAGAGCTATTTAAGTAAAAGAATGTGGGTTAACTGTATGTACAAATTACTAACATGATCTCTTATGATTTCAGAAAACTACACAGAACTCTAATCACGTGACTATCATCTCTGTTGTCTCCACGATATAGGTTAAAGTTCCACATCAATAAGATTGCAAGTTAGACTATGGTAAAAGATTTGCCCCAAGATGTTAATGCTTCTTTGATGTGGGCCTCCATGGCTAAACATACAAAATGAATGGGCAGCACATTCAAGCTGATCTCCTTTCCCTGAAACTTAGGACAAGTGATTGGCTTAGATGGTGAGGTAATAGCGGGATGGGTCAACAGCCCCACACCCCTTACATTTTAAATAAAAACTGTTTTCTCCTACATTGGTGTATCCGGTCCACGGCTTCATCCTTACTTGTGGGATATTCTCATTCCCTACAGGAAGTGGCAAAGAGAACACACAGCAGAGCTGTCCATATAGCTCCCCTCAGGCTCCGCCCCCCCCAGTCATTCTCTTTGCCGCTCTAACTAGTAGCATCTCCACGGGGGTGGTAAAGAGTATGTGGTTTTAGTTGTAGTTTTTTATTTCTTCTATCAAGAGTTTGTTATTTTAAAATAGTGCCGGCTTGTACTATTTACTCTAAGCAGAAAGTGATGAAGATTTCTGCTGAGAGGATTATGATTTTAGCACCACTAACTAAAATCCATTGCTGTTCCCACGCAGGACTGTTGAATACCAGAGAACATCAGTTGGGGGGAACAGTTTGCAGGATTAACTGCTTCAGGTATGATCAGTCATTTTTCTAACAAGACCATGTAATGCTAGAAGACTGTCAGAAATTTCCTCAAGGATAGGTAAGCCATTTTTCTTAGACTCTGTAAAAAATGATGGCTTATATTAAGGGCTCTATGCTTGTTGACACTATTGTGGGCTTAATCGATTGCTTTTTAGCATGTTTTTAGTATAAATAAGGTGTTTTTTTCAGACTTTGATACACTTTTGGGGTTTAATTTGCGCCAGGCACTTATTTGGACACCTAATCTAGTCAGAAAGGCCCCTCCACTCTAGAATGAAGAAGGAGGAGGCCTCATTTTAGTGCTTCAATTGCACAGTTGTTTTAACTAGGCAGTTCATGCAGCTTCATGTGGGGAGTCCAGAGACATCAGAAAGGACTTCAGAGAGGCTTATTTCCATCTTAAATAACCCCTAAGGAAGGTAAAAGCCACAGTAGAGGCTGTGGCAGTGTACTGTAATGTTTTAACTGGTTAACTGCTGTTATTAGCTCCGGTTTGGGCATTAAGTGGTTAATTGGTCTGAAAATTTGTGTGCATTAAGACACTGTGGTGAAAATTTCATTAAAATCGGATGTTTATTTGATGTTTTTTTGATGTTTCAGTAATAAAGTGTGCACTTTTATTATTTAAAGACACAGTAACGTTTTTGTCAAAAATAATTTTTATTGCAATGAAGTTCTGTTTAAGTCTGTCAAACATGTCTGGCCCTTCAGATAGCCTATGTTCTATATGTTTAAAGGCCAAGGTGGTTACCCCATTAAATTTATGTGTGAAGTGTGCCATAGCGTCCAAACAGCTTAAGGACCGTACAATCACGCTTAAAGATGTAGCCCAAGATGATTCTTTAGCTGAAGGTAGTGAGGATAGCCCGCTATCCCCTCCTTCTGTGTCAACACCAGCTATACCCGCGCAAGCGATGCCCAGTACATCTAGCGCACCAATTGCTATTACTATGCAACAGTTAGCAGCAGTAATGGATAATTCTCTCGCAGCATTTTTATCCAAACTGCCAGCTTTTCCAAGGAAGCGTGATTGCTCAGTTTTAAATACAGAAAATGAGCAAGCAGATGCAGAGGATAATTTATCTGTAGTGCCCTCACATCAATCTGACTTGGCGATGAGGGAGGGCCTGTCTGAGGGAGAAATTTCTGACACAGGAAAAGTTTCTCAGCAGGCAGAGCCTGATACCATAGCATTTAAATTTAAGCTAGAACACCTCCGCGCCCTACTTAAGGAGGTCCTAGCTACACTTGATGATTGTGACCCTTTGGTGGTCCCAGAAAAATTGTGTAAAATGGACAAATTCTTAGAGGTCCCAGTACACACTGATGCGTTTCCAATACCTAAGAGGGTGGCGGATATTGTGACTAGGGAGTGGGAGAGACCAGGTGTACCCTTTGTCCCCCCCCCCCCTATATTTAAGAAAATGTTCCCCATTGTTGACCCCAGAAGGGACGCGTGGCAGACGGTCCCTAAGGTAGAGGGGGCAGTTTCAACACTAGCTAAACGCACAACTATACCAATAGAAGATAGTTGCGCTTTCAAAGATCCTATGGATAAAAAATTAGAAGGTTTACTTAAGAAAATTTTTGTTCAACAAGGTTTTCTTCTTCAACCAATTTCTTGCATTAATCCTGTACCACTGCAGCGTCTTTTTGGTTTCAGGAACTAGAAAACTCGCTCCAGAAGGAGACTTCTTATGACGAGGTCATGGACAGAATTCACGCCCTGAAGTTGGCTAATTCTGTCATCACAGATGCCTCTTTTCAGTTAGCTAAATTAGTGGCAAAAAATTCTAGTTTTGCAATGGTGGCGCGCAGAGCGCTTTGGCTAAAATCTTGGTCGGCGGACGTGTCGTCCAAAACTAAATTGCTTAATATCCCTTTCAAGGGTAAGACCCTATTCGGGCCAGAGTTGAAAGAAATTATTTCAGATATCACTGGGGGAAAGGGCCATGCCCTTCCACAAGATAGACCTTTCAAAGCTAAGAATAAGTCTAATTTTCGTTCCTTTCGCAATTTCAGGAACGGACCTGCTTCTACCTCTACAGCCACTAGGCAAGAGGGTAACGCATCCCAGCCCAAACCAGCATGGAAACCATTGCAGGGCTGGAACAAGGTAAACAGGCCAAGAAGCCTGTTGCTGCTACCAAGACAGCATGAAAGGTTAGCCCCCGATCCGGGACCGGATCTAGTAGGGGGCAGACTTTCTCTCTTTGCACAGGCTTGGGCAAGAGATGTTCCGGACCCATGGGCACTAGAAATTGTTTCTCAGGGGTACCTTCTGGAATTCAGGGACTTTCCTCCAAAGGGAAGGTTCCACATGTCTCGCTTATCTTTAGACCAGATAAAGAGACAGGCATTCTTACATTGCGTAGAAGACCTTTTAAAAATGGGAGTGATACACCCAGTTCCAACAGCAGAACAAGGACTGGGTTTCTACTCAAACCTGTTTGTAGTTCCCAAAAAGGAAGGAACTTTCAGGCCAATTCTGGATTTAAAAATCCTAAACAAATTCCTCAGAGTTCCATCATTCAAAATGGAAACCATTCGTACAATTTTACCAATGATCCAGGAGGGTCAATATATGACTACCGTGGACTTAAAGGATGCGTATCTACATATTCCTATCCACAAAGATCACCATCAGTTCCTGAGGTTCGCCTTTCTGGACAAGCATTACCAGTTCGTGGCTCTTCCCTTCGGATTGGCCACTGCTCCCAGAATTTTCACAAAGGTGCTAGGGTCCCTTCTAGCGGTGCTAAGGCCAAAGGGCATTGCAGTAGCACCTTACCTAGACGACATTTTAACACAAGCGTCGTCCTTTCTCAAAGCAAAGGCTCATACAGACATTGTTCTAGCCTTTCTAAGGTCTCACGGGTGGAAGGTGAACATAGAAAAGAGTTCTCTGTCCCCGTTCACAAGGGTTCCCTTCCTGGGAACAATAATAGACTCGGTAGAAATGAAGATATTTCTGACGGAGGTCAGGAAGTTAAAACTTTTGAACACTTGTCGAGTTCTTCAATCCATTCCTCAACCTTCCATAGCTCAGTGCATGGAGGCAATAGGACTAATGGTTGTGGCAATGGACGTGGTTCCCTTTGCTCTAATTCATTTAAGACCATTGCAACTGTGCATGCTCAAACAGTGGAATGGGGATTATGCAGATTTGTCTCCCCAGATACAAATGGACCAGAAAACCAGAGACTCACTCCTCTGGTGGTTGTCTCAGGATCACCTGTCTCAGGGAATGAGTTTCCGCACACCGGAGTGGATTATTGTCACGACTGACGCCAGCCTCTTAGGCTGGGGTGCGGTCTGGGAGTCCCTGAAAGCTCAGGGTCTTTGGTCTCGGGAAGAATCTCTTCTCCCGATAAACATTTTGGAATTGAGAGCGATATTCAATGCGCTCCAGGCATGGCCTCAACTAGCGGAGGCCAAATTCATCAGATTTCAGTCGGACAACATGACGACTGTAGCGTACATCAATCATCAGGGGGGAACAAAAAGTTTCCTGGCGATGAGGGAGGTATCCAAGATCATCAAATGGGCAGAGGATCACTCCTGCCATCTATCAGCAATTCACATCCCAGGAGTGGACAACTGGGAAGCGGATTATCTGAGTCGTCAGACTTTCCATCCGGGGGAGTGGGAACTTCACCCGGAGGTTTTTACCCAGTTAACTCAACTATGGGGCATTCCAGATCTGATGGTGTCACGTCAGAACTCCAAAGTTCCACGTTATGGGTCCAGGTCCAGGGATCCCAAGGCGACATTGGTAGATGCCTTAGTGACGCCTTGGTCGTTCAATCTAGCTTACGTCTTTCCACCGTTTCCTCTTCTCCCCCAGCTAGTAGCCAGGATCAAACAGGAGAAGGCTTTGGTATGCGGACTTGGTGAATATGTCATCGGTTCCACCATGGAAGCTACCTTTGAGGCAGGACCTTCTAATTCAAGGTCCATTCGAACATCCAAACCTAGTTTCTCTGCAACTGACTGCTTGGAGATTGAACGCTTGATTCTAGCTAAGCGTGGGTTTTCGGAATCAGTTATAGATACTCTGATCCAGGCTAGAAAGCCTGTCACCAGGAAAATTTACCATAAGATATGGCGGAAATATCTTTGCTGGTGCGAATCTAAGGGTTACTCATGGAGTAAGATTAGGATTCCAAGGATACTATTTTTTCTCCAAGAAGGATTGGAGAAAGGTCTATCAGCTAGTTCCTTAAAAGGACAGATATCTGCTCTGTCTGTTTTGTTCTAAGAAGGAACGACTGTTACACAATCTTGATGTGGTTCGTGCTTTAAAATTCTATTTACAAGCAACTAAAGATTTCAGACAAACATCTTCCTTGTTTGTTGTCTATTCTGGTAAGAGGAGAGGTCAGAAAGCGAATGCTGCCTCTCTTTCCTTCTGGCTGAAAAGCATCATCAGATTGGCTTATGAGACTGCTGGACAGCAGCCTCCTGAACGAATTACAGCTCATTCCACCAGAGCTGTGGCTTCCACATGGGCTTTCAAGAATGAGGCTTCTGTTGAACAGATTTGTAAGGCAGCGACTTGGTCTTCACTGCATACATTCACCAAATTTTACAAATTCGATACTTTTGCTTCTTCGGAGGCTATTTTTGGGAGAAAGGTTTTACAAGCAGTGGTGCCTTCCGTTTAGGCTACCTGACTTGTTCCCTCCCTTCATCCGTGTCCTAAAGCTTTGGTATTGGTTCCCACAAGTAAGGATGAAGCCGTGGACCGGATACACCAATGTAGGAGAAAACAGAATTTATGTTTACCTGATAAATTTCTTTCTCCTACGGTGTATCCAGTCCACGGCCCACCCTGGCATTTGGTCAGGTTTAAATTTATTTTTGCAAGCTACAGTCACCACTGCACCCTATGGTTCTCCTTTTTCTCCTAACCGTCGGTCGAATGACTGGGGGGCGGAGCCTGACGGGAGCTATATGGACAGCTCTGCTGTGTGTTCTCTTTGCCACTGTAGGGAATGAGAATATCCCACAAGTAAGGATGAAGCCGTGGACCAGATACACCGTAGGAGAAAGAAATTTATCAGGTAAACATAAATTCTGGGTTTTTTTCCAATATTAAAAAAACAAAAACAAAACACACACACACAACTATACTGCGTCTATACATTATCAACTTTCCACCTCCCTTTAGCAAAGAGAATCTCCCCTGCAGGTTCCCTTGGTAACAATCCCCATGGTTTAGTGGTATTGGTACACACTCTCATATGAAAACCTCTTAGCAGTATTACACTGTAGAGTAGAGGCAGTGGAAGTTTGTATGCCTGCATATCTCACGGGTGAAGCGACATTAGCAATGAGCAGAAAAAAAAAGAAATCCTTTTTTGTTTGAAAGGTGACTGCTACTCCTGGTGCCACCTAATTTAGCTCAGCATGCCCTTTACAGAGGATAAATATCCAGTAATATATCATTCTTACATTTTGGCCCCTCTGGGCCTCACCAGTGAGGTGCAGTTGCATCTCTCAAGGGCATGTGTGCAAGGAGTCCACATCTGGTTTCCCCTTCTAACTTTTAGGGTGACCACAAAGTAATTTGCATATACAAAAACAAACTTTATGCTTACCTGATAAAATAATTTATTTCATGGTGGTAAGAGTCCACGAGCCATTACTCCTGGGATTCAACTCCTGGCCACTAGGAGGAGGAAAAGATTCCAAAAGTTCTAAGAGCACTTAATCCCTTCCACCACACCAACATTCTAGTCTGACTTATAAGCAAGAAAGGAGAAGTAAAAAGGTACAAAAGGAGGAAAATGAGGTGGAAGCTAGAACTACAGTAAAAAAATAAAATAATCACGTAAAAAATGAAAATAGGCAAGTCTCATGGACTCTCACCACCATTAAAGAAATTAATTTATCATCAGATAAGCATAGATTTTGTTTTCTTTCATAAGGTGGTGAGAGTACACAAGCCATTACTCCAGGGATCTAATACTCAAGCTGTGGAGTCTATGAGTAATTGTGCGGTGCAAATTTGTTTTAAGGCAGGCAATTAATTACCAGACACTACTGCCTGAAGGACTTCCCAACCAAACACATGAAAATGGTAGAATTTAGAGAAAGCATGATGCTGCTTTGCAAATTTATTCAATATAATCCTCATTCTTAAATATCCAAGAAGAAGAAACTGATCTAGAAAAAAATGCAGTAAGATTATACCGTCTCAACGTAAACATGGTAATCAGGAGATTTAGACAAAAAGCTAAATAAACTGATGTGTCCCTCTGACTTTTACATGGACCAAGGAACAAAAAAATTAAAGGATTGTCTAAAAACTTTTGTAAGTCCTCTAACAGAATAGCAGTGCATTTGGTTAAAGCAAATTGCACCATCCAAAAGTTTCCCAAAGCTCTACATTTCAAGCCGTTAAAGGAAACATCCTATTACATTTAGAGGATGGATTAAAAGAGAACACCAGGCTTGGTTTATTTTAATAGGAGCCCAAGAACAGGAAAAAAAAAAGTTTGTGACTTAGCAGAAGGTTTTAAAATCAAATCCAGTTGTTTAGAGAGTTTTCCCTCAGAATTAGAGTCTTGGACAACTAAAGTACATAAAACCTCTTTAAACAAACAACTAAGATATTCAATCTCAAACATAAAAAAAGACTCTGTCGCCCTGATAATGAAAACATCATCAGACAAGAAACTGGATTTCTGGCCTCGCCAGTGAACCTAACTATGCTGACTAGTGGGATGTGTCTCCCATAGGATATAATGGACATCCCCACTTAGTTGAGATGTAGGCAGCGGGGGGGATGTCTTTAAAGCGTGTTTACACAAAATAGACTATGCGTTCGCAAAAATATAAAATGTTTTCTGTGTAGTAACACTTCGAATTATGCATATGTATATATACAGTTTCACTGTACATTCACTAGATTTGTTACAATGGACAATCTTGCCACCAAAAAGCAGGCAAAACGGATATGTCTGAAAAGGTCACGGCAATGTTTCCCCACTGAAATACAGGTTACACCCATGGAACGCCTATATATTCGTCATGTCTGCAATCTAGTTTGTTAATAAAGACAAAAAAAACACCAAAAACCTTCCTATTAAAACCATAGGAGCTGGGTATTGTGGGTATATGGCAGATGTATATACATTGTTAATGTATATGTATTGTATGAGAATATGTATGTAAACTTTAGTGGTTATTGCAAACATCTTGTTTTGAGTCTTTAGGAGTGTTTTTTTTTTAAATTAATTTAAGAACGCAATTGCACGTTTGAAATTTAGATTTTTCTTAATATTGAGAATGTGAATGCGTAATCGTATTTTACTGTTAATATTGATAATGTGATCACAATGTTAATATTTCATAATATTGAGAACTAATGGCACAATCGTGTTTTACTTATAATATTGTGATTGCACTTTAGCAAAAGTGTTCGAGAGAGATTAATACAGAACACGTTTGCTACAGTGCAATCACAATATTATAAGTAAAACATAATTGCATCACGTTCTCAATCAGTATTAACAGTAAAACACTATCACACATTCGCATTCTCCAAATTAACAGTGAAACGCAGTCGTTCATCCCTGATTTTCAATATTAACAAATGTTAAATTGTGAATGTGCAATTCCATACTTAAAATAAGAAAAAAGAACACGCCTAAGCACACACAAAAAAGAAGTTTACAATAATGACTAAAATTTACATATATATTCTAACACTATACTATACAGTACATATACATTGTATATACATTTATCATATACCCACAATCCCCCAGCTTCTATAGGTGTATAATGGGTATGTTTAATTCACTATTGTAAGAACAGGGGTTTCAGTTTACGTTGTATTGTCATGCAGTATTGTGTAAAAAGATCATTTACATTACACCTTTGATGTAGGTGGCAATGCTGCTTTGTATATATCACCAGTACCAGAGAAAAGTACTGTAGGCCTTTGGAAAATTTAGCCTGCTTTCTCAACATCGCAATGAATCCCTTTTGAATATTTTGCCGCATTGCTGCACTTTTGATCATCTAGGCCTGTGTTTTGATCAGTAAGAAACTCCAGATGATCTGTAAAAACCTCACCTTCAGAAAACAACCTGAGGTATCCGAGTCTGAAAACTATAAGAGCATCCTAAGGTGTTCTGATCTCTGATGATGCAAAAGAACCTGATAATGTAAATTTAGGATGACTTTCAGACGTGGACATTTTGTTCATACTTGGATGAGACATAGCTGCCACAATTACAGACAGCACAAATCTTTAAATTCCTGTAGCAAAATCTGAAGCAGAATTTTTTAGAGTATTGTTTCTCAACTGCGATCCTCAAGTACCACCCAACAGAACAAGTTCATTATAGCTAAACCAGTCCACAGGTGACATTATCAGCTGATGGGTGAGACCCGGTTAGTAACCATGGTGTTACTGATCAGCTGATTACTTCACCTGTGCACTGGCTCAGATATAATGAATACCTGGCCTGTTGGGGGAACTCGAGGATCGCAATTGATAAACACTGCTTTAGAGGCAAGAGCAGAATTAGACTGTTAGAATGCCTAATGAGATCAATTCAGGAATTGCAAAGCTGAACTGGTAACAATCCTGCACATAAAACTGCACATACTTGGAGGAGGAATAACCGCCACAACTACAGAGCACACAAACCTTTAAATCCAGGAGCAAAATCTGAAGCACTCCCTTGTATTGAGTAAACAGAAGGAGTACAGAACTTTAAGAGGCAGGAGCAGCATTAGACTGTTATAATGTCTAATGATATCCATTCAGGAATTGCAAAGCTGAACTGGTAACAATCCTGCATATAAAACTGCACATACTTGGAGGAGGTATAACCGCCACAACTACAGAGCACACAAACCTTTAAATCCAGGAGCAAAATCTGAAGCACTCCCTTGTATTGAGTAAACAGAAGGAGTACAGAACTTTGAGAGGCAGGAGCAGCATTAGACTGTTATAATGTCTAATGATATCCATTCAGGAATTGCAGAAGCTGAACTGATAACAATCCTGCAAAACAGAAAATAAAATTGTGGATGTCCACATAAGAGTGGGGAAAGAGTGCCTTTATGTTGATCTACCCTCTAAAGGATAATGTAAAGTAATGGCTACAAATTTTGATATGCTTGATGAAAGAATACACAAACCGACGAATAAAATACATGAAGACAACCAACAAATTATTATTATTATTTTTCTGTAAGCACATGTAAAAACAGTAAATAAAATGATTGGAAATAATGTAACTCGGACCTTGTAGAATAAAGTCTGAGACATATGAGACAGACAACCTTGGGCAATAAGTATTAAAGGGAAAATCTCCTTGTGTAATAATAGTAAATAATAATAATACACTGCATAAAAATCTAGCCCAGCATAATAATTAATCTCCATAATAAGACAATTGAAAAATGGCTGTTGCACTCAGAAACAAAGGAGCAGTTGAGGAATTTAAAAAACAAAAAAGAGAGGGGGAAATACCCAATCACTAATTGTAACTTCTGTGTTAATTCAGTGCACAAAAAAATTCTCCCTCAGATTGCAAAACAGTTAAATACATTTTTCTGTGTATATTACAGAGGGTATAAGGTTGCATCGAGATGTAACACACAGATGAATTAACAGAATAGTAAACAGCAGCTGTTACCACATAATAAACGTTTCCATAATTAGTAGACTAAGGTTGAAAAGTCTAAGTAAAAAGGTTGGAATTAGTCTGTTACATATATATGTCCCTCAAAATTGTTGTACCTAATAGCCTGTGGGCTATGTGAGTGCAAGAAATTACTGCACTTACCTCAGATGCACCCACTCTAACATGCATATTGGCTGCAGAAAAGGCCAATTCCGGTAGAGCCCATCCAGTGCTGTGTACGTCACAGTAGATGATCAATGTGTGGAGTATATAGACAACCCAACAGGAGGAAGCTAAGGGACTGGTCCCCGCGAAACACCTGTGGTAGGCTTGTGACCAACTCCTCACTGTATGTAATTGTGTCACTGCCCAATACTCCTCTCTGTCTCACCATAACAGCTCTCTGTGTACCTTTTGAAAGTATATATTTTTATAGAGTTTACATTGAGTCTGGGAGCTGTTTAGCCCTAAAAATTGGGTGACCGTTTTTAGTTTAGTCACGACAGTGACATGTTGCAGTTTACTGGCTGTTCTAGCAATGGAATAAAGAAAGCATTGACATATTCGGTATTCTTAAATTAATTACATTTTTGTTCCTGTCTCCATACTACTATATTTTCAATAATAACAAGTTTCATGGGAAAACAATAATGTTTAGACAGGAATTTCTTGTTAAAGGGATATTCCAATCAAAATGGAAATGCTCATAAATGAATTACGTCTAGAAACATATTTGCAGTATACATGTATTGGCAAAAATGCTTCTAATAAAAGTTATCACTGTTTTAGTGTTATAATATCTAGCTATGCTTCAGATGCACGTGCAGAGAAAAAAATCTAAGTGCACTAGCATTTTAAATATTGCAGCTGCTCAGAGTGCCAGTAGGGCTTGTATCATGTCAGTATTACCGAATTGAGTCATTACAAGATTGTACAGCACCTCAGTGCTGTGTTTTAAATGCTGGTGCATACCTAAATACTATTTTGAAACAGCTATAGCTTTTATAAGAAGCATTTTTGCTAATACATGTATATTATAAAAAATATTCTATTGAAAAAACAGAATTTATGTTTACCTGATAAATTACTTTCTCCAACGGTGTGTCCGGTCTACGGCGTCATCCTTACTTGTGGGATATTCTCTTCCCCAACAGGAAATGGCAAAGAGCCCAGCAAAGCTGGTCACATGATCCCTCCTAGGCTCCGCCTTCCCCAGTCATTCGACCGACGTAAAGGAGGAATATTTGCATAGGAGAAATCATATGATACCGTGGTGACTGTAGTTAGAGAAAATAAATCATCAGACCTGATTAAAAAACCAGGGCGGGCCGTGGACCGGACACACCGTTGGAGAAAGTAATTTATCAGGTAAACATAAATTCTGTTTTCTCCAACATAGGTGTGTCCGGTCCACGGCGTCATCCTTACTTGTGGGAACCAATACCAAAGCTTTAGGACACGGATGATGGGAGGGAGCAAATCAGGTCACCTAGATGGAAGGCACCACGGCTTGCAAAACCTTTCTCCCAAAAATAGCCTCAGAAGAAGCCAAAGTATCAAATTTGTAAAATTTGGTAAAAGTGTGCAGTGAAGACCAAGTCGCTGCCTTACATATCTGATCAACAGAAGCCTCGTTCTTGAAGGCCCATGTGGAAGCCACGGCCCTAGTGGAATGAGCTGTGATTCTTTCAGGAGGCTGCCGTCCAGCAGTCTCATAAGCCAATCTGATGATGCTTTTAAGCCAAAAAGAGAGAGAGGTAGAAGTTGCTTTTTGACCTCTCCTTTTACCAGAATAAACAACAAACAAGGAAGATGTTTGTCTGAAATCCTTTGTAGCCTCTAAATAGAATTTTAGAGCACGAACTACATCCAAATTGTGCAACAAACGTTCCTTCTTTGAAACTGGATTCGGACACAAAGAAGGCACGACTATCTCCTGGTTAATATTTTTGTTAGAAACAACTTTCGGAAGAAAACCAGGTTTAGTACGCAAAACCACCTTATCTGCATGGAACACCAGATAAGGAGGAGAACACTGCAGAGCAGATAACTCTGAAACTCTTCTAGCAGAAGAAATTGCAACCAAAAACAAAACTTTCCAAGATAATAACTTGATATCAACGGAATGTAGGGGTTCAAACGGAACCCCCTGAAGAACTGAAAGAACTAAATTAAGACTCCAAGGAGGAGTCAAAGGTTTGTAAACAGGCTTGATTCTAACCAGAGCCTGAACAAAAGCTTGAACATCTGGCACAGCCGCCAGCTTTTTGTGAAGTAAAACAGATAAAGCAGAAATCTGTCCCTTCAAAGAACTTGCAGATAATCCTTTCTCCAAACCTTCTTGAAGAAAGGATAGAATCTTAGGAATTTTTATCTTGTTCCATGGGAATCCTTTAGATTCACACCAACAGATATATTTTTTCCATATTTTATGGTAGATTTTTCTAGTTACAGGCTTTCTGGCCTGAACAAGAGTATCAATGACAGAATCTGAGAACCCTCGCTTTGATAAAATCAAGCGTTCAATCTCCAAGCAGTCAGTTGGAGTGAGGCCAGATTCGGATGTTCGAACGGACCTTGAACAAGAAGGTCCTGTCTCAAAGGTAGCTTCCATGGTGGAGCCGATGACATATTCACCAGATCTGCATACCAAGTCCTGCGTGGCCACGCAGGAGCTATCAAGATCACCGATACCCTCTCCTGTTTGATCCTGGCTATCAGCCTGGGAATGAGAGGAAACGGTGGGAACACATAAGCTAGGTTGAAGCTCCAAGGTGCTACTAGTGCATCCACTAGAGTCGCCTTGGGATCCCTGGATCTGGACCCGTAGCAAGGAACCTTGAAGTTCTGACGAGACGCCATCAGATCCATGTCTGGAATGCCCCACAATTGAATTATTTGGGCAAAGATTTCCGGATGGAGTTCCCACTCCCCCGGATGAAATGTCTGACGACTCAGAAAATCCGCTTCCCAATTTTCCACTCCTGGGATGTGGATTGCAGACAAGTGGCAGGAGTGAGTCTCCGCCCATTGAATTATTTTGGTCACTTCTTCCATCGCCAGGGAACTCCTTGTTCCCCCCTGATGGTTGATATACGCAACAGTCGTCATGTTGTCTGATTGAAACCGTATGAATTTGGCCTTTGCAAGCTGAGGCCAAGCCTTGAGAGCATTGAATATCGCTCTCAGTTCCAGAATATTTATCGGGAGAAGAGATTCTTCCCGAGACCAAAGACCCTGAGCTTTCAGGGGTTCCCAGACCGCGCCCCAGCCCACCAGACTGGCGTCGGTCGTGACAATGACCCACTCTGGTCTGCGGAAGCTCATCCCTTGTGACAGGTTGTCCAGGGTCAGCCACCAACGGAGTGAATCTCTGGTCCTCTGATCTACTTGTATCGTCGGAGACAAGTCTGTATAATCCCCATTCCACTGACTGAGCATGCACAGTTGTAATGGTCTTAGATGAATTCGCGCAAAAGGAACTAATGAAGAACAGAATGAAGTACTTGACAAGCGCTTAGAAGTTTTGATTTTCTGGCCTCTGTCAGAAAAATCCTCATTTCTAAGGAGTCTATTATTGTTCCCAAGAAGGGAACTCTTGTTGACGGAGATAGAGAACTTTTTTCTACGTTCACTTTCCACCCGTGAGATCTGAGAAAGGCCAGGACAATGTCCGTATGAGCCTTTGCTTGAGGTAGAGACGACGCTTGAATCAGTATGTCGTCCAAGTAAGGTACTACTGCAATGCCCCTTGGTCTTAGCACCGCTAGAAGGGACCCTAGTACCTTTGTGAAAATTCTTGGAGCAGTGGCTAATCCGAATGGAAGTGCCACAAACTGGTAATGCTTGTCCAGAAAGGCGAACCTTAGGAACCGATGATGTTCCTTGTGGATAGGAATATGTAGATACGCATCCTTTAAATCCACCGTGGTCATGAATTGACCTTCCTGGATGGTAGGAAGAATTGTCCGAATGGTTTCCATTTTGAACGATGGAACCTTGAGAAATTTGTTTAGGATCTTGAGATCTAAGATTGGTCTGAATGTTCCCTCTTTTTTGGGAACTATGAACAGATTGGAGTAGAATCCCATCCCTTGTTCTCCTAATGGAACAGGATGAATCACTCCCATTTTTAACAGGTCTTCTACACAATGTAAGAATGCCTGTCTTTTTATGTGGTCTGAAGACAATTGAGACCTGTGGAACCTCCCCCTTGGGGGTAGCTCCTTGAATTCCAGAAGATAACCTTGGGAGACTATTTCTAGCGCCCAAGGATCCAGAACATCTCTTGCCCAAGCCTGAGCGAAGAGAGAAAGTCTGCCCCCCACCAGATCCCGTCCCGGATCGGGGGCCAACATCTCATGCTGTCTTGGTAGCAGTGGCAGGTTTCTTGGCCTGCTTACCTTTGTTCCAGCCTTGCATTGGCCTCCAGGCTGGCTTGGTTTGAGAAGTATTACCCTCTTGCTTAGAGGATGTAGAACTTGGGGCTGGTCCATTTCTGCGAAAGGGACGAAAATTTGGTTTATTTTTAGCCTTGAAAGACCTATCCTGAGGAAGGGCGTGGCCCTTACCCCCAGTGATATCTGAAATAATCTCTTTCAAGTCAGGGCCAAACAGCGTTTTCCCCTTGAAAGGTATGTTAAGAAATTTGTTCTTGGAAGACGCATCCGCTGACCAAGATTTTAGCCAAAGCGCTCTGCGCGCCACAATAGCAAACCCCGAATTTTTCGCCGCTAATCTAGCCAATTGCAAAGTGGCGTCTAAAGTAAAAGAATTAGCCAATTTAAGAGCATGAATTCTGTCCATAATCTCCTCATAAGAAGAATCTTTATTGAGCGACTTTTCTAGTTCATCGAACCAGAAACACGCTGCTGTAGTGACAGGAACAATGCATGAAATTGGTTGTAGAAGGTAACCTTGCTGAACAAACATCTTTTTAAGCAAACCCTCTAATTTTTTATCCATAGGATCTTTGAAAGCACAACTATCTTCTATAGGGATAGTAGTGCGTTTGTTTAGAGTAGAAACCGCCCCCTCGACCTTGGGGACTGTCTGCCATAAGTCCTTTCTGGGGTCGACCATAGGAAACAATTTCTTAAATATAGGGGGAGGGACAAAAGGTATGCCGGGCCTTTCCCATTCTTTGTTCACAATGTCCGCCACCCGCTTGGGTATAGGAAAAGCTTCGGGGGGCCCCGGGACCTCTAGGAACTTGTCCATCTTACATAATTTCTCTGGAATGACCAAATTGTCACAATCATCCAGAGTAGATAACACCTCCTTAAGCAGAGCGCGGAGATGTTCCAATTTAAATTTGAATGTAATCACATCAGGTTCAGCTTGTTGAGAAATTTTCCCTGAATCTGAAATTTCTCCCTCAGACAAAACCTCCCTGGCCCCCTCAGACTGGTGTAGGGGCATTTCAGAACCATTATCATCAGCGTCCTCATGCTCTTCGGTATTTTCTAAAACAGAGCAGTCGCGCTTTCGCTGATAAGTGGGCATTTTGGCTAAAATGTTTTTGATAGAATTATCCATTACAGCCGTTAATTGTTGCATAGTAAGGAGTATTGGCGCACTAGATGTACTAGGGGCCTCCTGTGTGGGCAAGACTGGCGTAGACGAAGGAGGGGATGATGCAGTACCATGCTTACTCCCCTCACTTGAGGAATCATCTTGGGCATCATTTTCTCTAAATTTTGTGTCACATACATCACATCTATTTAAATGAGAAGGAACCTTGGCTTCCTCACATACAGAACATAGTCTATCTGATAGTTCAGACATGTTTTAAAATAAAACCGTTACTGTCACTTTAAATTTTAAACTGAACACACTTTATTACTGAAAATGTGAAAAAGTATGAAGGAATTGTTCAAAATTCACCAAAATTTCACCACAGTGTCTTAAAGCCTTAAAAGTATTGCACACCAAATTTGAAAGCTTTAACTCTTAAAATAACGGAACCGGAGCCGTTTTTATATTTAACCCCTATACAGTCCCTGGTATCTGCTTTGCTGAGACCCAACCAAGCCCAGAGGGGAATACGATACCAAATGACGCCTTCAGTAAGCTTTTTCTATGTATCTGAGCTCCTCACACATGCATCTGCATGCCTTGCTTCCCAAAAACAACTGCGCAATAGAGGCGCGAAAATGAGTCTCTGCCTATGATTAGAGAAGGCCCCCAGTGAAAAAGGTGTCCAATACAGTGCCTGACGGTTATTTAACATAATTCCCAAGAATAAAATAACTCCTCAAGCTATAAACTATTAAAAATGTTTATAAATCAATCGTTTTAGCCCAGAAAAATGTCTACCAGTCTTTAAGCCCTTGTGAAGCCCTTTATTCTTATTTAATAAAAATGGCTTACCGGATCCCATAGGGAAAATGACAGCTTCCAGCATTACCAAGTCTTGTTAGAAATGTGTCATACCTCAAGCAGCAAAAGTCTGCTCACTGTTTCCCCCAACTGAAGTTAATTCCTCTCAACAGTCCTGTGTGGAAACAGCCATCGATTTTAGTAACGGTTGCTAAAATCATTTTCCTCTTACAAACAGAAATCTTCATCTCTTTTCTGTTTCAGAGTAAATAGTACATACCAGCACTATTTTAAAATAACAAACTCTTGATTGAAGAATAAAAACTACATTTAAACACCAAAAAACTCTAAGCCATCTCCGTGGAGATGTTGCCTGTACAACGGCAAAGAGAATGACTGGGGAAGGCGGAGCCTAGGAGGGATCATGTGACCAGCTTTGCTGGGCTCTTTGCCATTTCCTGTTGGGGAAGAGAATATCCCACAAGTAAGGATGACGCCGTGGACCGGACACACCTATGTTGGAGAAATGAAATGCATCCATGTGGCTGGAATGTCCCTTTAATTTGTTAAAAAATATATTGTATAATATAAGCAAAAACATTTATTTTTTATATTTGAATCTCAAAACAAAAATACAAACATCAGTTAAAAACTGATTTTTGCGGAAATATATATATCTATACCATAATCGCGTTTGTTACGTGCCTGTCGGTGTCGCCAGTTGCACATGCATCCTCAAAAGGAATGTTGGCTGTGCAAGGCAGCCAAAAGAATGTTGGCTGCGCGCGCAGCCAAAAGAATCCACCTGGATGCAGCGTAGACAAACAAATCAGAAACTAACCACCCGCACAAAGTATTGCCAAAAAAAACCATATAAACCGCCAAACCCCCACAACGCCAACTAAATAAATTACAATATTAACCCCTAAACCACCAAACCCTACAATGCCAACTACCTAATTATACAATTAACCCCTTAACCGACTTCCCCCAAATCGCAATAAACCTAATTAACCTATTACCCCTAAACTACCAACCCCCCACAACACAATAAACCTAATTAGCCTATTAACCGCTAAACCGCCAACCCCCCACAACGCAAATAACTGATTTAATTACTAAGCCCCCTAACCTAACAACCCCTAAATTAACCCTAATTACATAAACTAAGTTACAATTAAAATAAAAAATCCTAACATTAATTTAAAAATCCTAACATTAATTTAAAAATATAACCTAACATTAAATTACAAAAAATAAAAAGTCTAAAAATTACTTAAAAAAAAATAAACAAAATGATTAAAAATCAAAAAAATTAAACCTAATCCCTATGAAAATAAAAACACCCACTAATCTAAACTAAAACTACCAATAACCCTTAAAATGGCCTTTCGTAGGGCTTTGCCCTAAGTTAAACAGTTCTTTTACATTTAAAAAATACCAAGTCGTCCCCCCTAACAGTAAAACCCACCCACCAAACCCCGCAAAATAATAAACCTAACACTAAAAAAACCTAAACTACCCAATGCCCCTAAAGAGGCATTTGTATGGGCATTGCCTTTAAAGGGGCAATCAGCTCTTTACAGCCCAAAAAACCCTAATCTAAAAAAAAAACCACCCCCCCCGAAAAAAAAAAAAGCCTAAGACTAAGCCCCAAATAGGTACTCACCTTTCCTGAAGTCCGGCGGAGGTCTTTTTCCAGACGGCTCCATCATCTTTTATCTTCATCTGGAGGGAAGGCGGCGCGGAGCGGAGGTGCGGAGCTGGCTTCCCCGATGCACAGATCATCAGCAGCGATCTTCAGCGGCGGCGGTCTAAAGCTACGCGGAGACTACTCTTCATGCGATCGTCCACCGCACACTGAAGATTAAATGCAAGGTACCCCATATTTATTGGGGTACCTTGCATTCCTATTGGATGAAATGTTTAAATTAGCCAATAGGATGAGAGCTACTGAAATCTTATTGGCTGATTTGAACAGCCAATAGGATTTCAGTAGTTATAATCCTATTGGCTGATTTCAAAATTTCATCCAATAGGAATGCAAGGTACCCCAAATTGAATGCGGTACCTTGCATTCAATTTTCAGTATACGCCGGAGATCGGATGAAGAGGAGCCTACACAACACTTTGGACCACCGCTAAGGACCGCCCCTCCGGATACGCGCATTGGGAAAGACCGCTCTGCACCGCCTTCGCTCCGGATGAAGATAGAAGATGGCGCCGCCTGGAAGAAGACATTCACTGTCGGACTTTAGAAATGGCGAGTACCTCTTTGGGGCTTAGTCCTAGGCTTTTTTTTTTTTTTTGGGTTGTAAAAGAGCCGATTGTCCTTTTAAGGGCAATGCCCATACAAATACCCCATTTAGGGGAAATGGGTAGCTTAGGTTTTTTTAGACTTAGTTTTTTTTATTTTGGGTGGGGTTGGTTGGGTGGGGGGGCTTTACTGTTAGGGGGTACTTTGTAAATTTTTACATGTAAAAGAGCTGATTTCTTTAGGACAATGCCCTACAAAAACTTAAATTATGCTTACCTAATAATTTCCTTTTCTACAGACGGGGAGAGTCCACAGCTGTATTCATTACTTTTGGGAACACAGAACCTGGCCACCAGGAGGAGGCAAAGACACCCCAGCCAAAGGCTTAAATAGCTCCCCCACTTCCCTTATCCCCCAGTCATACAGCCGAGGGAACAAGGAACAGTAGGAGAAATATCAAAGTGTTTTTTTGTTCTTCTGGCACCTTTTTCAAACAAATCACAGCCGCCCCACATAAAAAACGCGGGCGGGGAGCTGTGGACTCTCCCCGTCTGAAGAAAAGGAAATTATCAGGTAAGCATAATTTAAGTTTTTATCCATAAATGGGGAGAGTACACAGCTGCATTCATTACTTTTGGGAATACAATACACAAGCTATAGAGGACACTGAATGCAAAACGGGCGGGTACAAAAGGCGGCCCATTCTGAGGGCACCATAGCCTGAAACACCCAAACTTCCGACAAAAAAACGACTTCATCAGAAACAAAAGGGACAAAAAGGAAAAGGCCCAAGTTACTGCCCAACAGTTAGAACCAGCAAAGCCCTTGATAGAGACCGCTCAGAATCATTAGATTCAACCAAGCCCAAAGGCCTCTGAAGAGACAAAATCCCGCAGGCTCACAGCCCGCAAAAAACTCACCCCGACCAGAAGGAGGGAAAATATCCACAGTCCCCCTGAAAAGAAGAGAAAGGACAAAGGATAAGGAAGTCCGAAGGACCTCCAGAACACTCAAGAACTAGGGGGAAAAAAAAAAAAACAAGAGAAATCCAAAAGAGTAAACGAGGACAAAACAGGGCAAACCCAATCCAAGACCCCTAATGCATGGAGTCCAAGGGACCAAAGAAAAGCCCTGAAAACTAAAGGGAGAAGCAAGAACCCCTTTCCTACGTTAACTTGCACTACTGATAGAGCAACTGAAAGACGAACCGTCCCCGGGAGCCGCTAAAAAACAGTATCAGAATAACTGAATATGCTCCGTAGAAAGCCCCAGACTTCCTGCAGCAAAGGTTTTAAGCGAACCCAAGTCGCCAACCCTAGCTAACCAAGCTAGCCAACTGCACAAGACCGTCTTCAGAAGACAAGGTCCAAAGAGGTGCAAACCAACACTTTCCCAAGAAAGGCAGGAAAGGAAGGACAGAACCCAGAACCCGCAGAGAAACTACCTGCTGAGGAAGGATCTACCGCGAAACCTCCCACCTAAGGAAGGCTCACAAGATCTAACTATGACACGCGGTCAAAGATCAACAGATCAGACAGATCCCTAACCCTCATACGGGCAATGGACCCAGATCAAATCAACTGGTAATGTCCAAAAAGACAAAGGAATTAAAAATTCCTGATCACCAAGACCATCAGTAAGGAGAGGGGAGGGCATCCAGCACCTCCAAAAGAGCTTGGGTTCCAGAACCCGGACGTAGCTCCCTTCCCAATGACTAAGGACTCTCCCAAAGGAGACCCTCTACAATAATGGCATGTCACAAGAAAACAGCCCTTCATCTGACATCCTGCACGCAAGGCAGGGGGCACAACCTTACTGAGCAGAGGAATAAAATGACCTCCAAGCACCAGGCAGAGACTGCGGGATGCCAATTCCACCCCAAAAGGAAGGGTAAAACAAAACAAAACAAAACAGCTCACCCCACACAGATATGGAGCGGAAAGCTGAATATGGACCCAAAAGGTCAAGCACCGAATGAAGGAACCATTGGTTCACAACGGCCAGCCTAGCAGAATTATCCAAATCTCCCGAGAAGAGAGAGAAAAATTCACCCATAGGAACATAAAATGTCCCTGAACTGGGAAACTGGGCCATCCCGAACCAGTCCTAAGGGGTCTGGATACAGAAACCCAAACTGTACAATTAAAGACAAGGAATAAAGAACTCCGGGTTAAACCAAAACCAATAACCAATGGGTTACCCCAATCGGAGCAGACCTTGCACTACAGGTGATGCAATCACAGTCATATCCAAGGCATCTTGGACACTGAACTCTCACTTAAGCATCCCACACACGCAGTGCTTTATAAAGACACCCACAGTGGGATACAAACTCCCCACTGAAAAGGTGCTAGGCAATGAAAAACGTGATAGGCCATAAAGGTAAACGTACAAGAGGAAAAAGCTTGAACCTAGAAATCTGGATTGAGCAGATAACCATCGTCTCCAAGATCCTTTCAGGATCAACTTCCCAGAAGCCCCTACAGCTTGAGGAATTTACGAAAGAACGAGCATCCTAACCCCTGGTGGAGGAAACCCCAAAACGCCTAAGCAGGGTCAGACACAGGGAAAAAAAAAGACAACATAAACTGCAGTGCTCCAAAAATATGGAAGCAGACGAGATTCCGGAAGTAGAGAAAAAAACAAAAAGGCCCAAAACGGAGAAGAGTAAATGCCACCAGAACCTGGCACAACGGATTTCCGTGGAAAACCCAGAAACCTCCAAGCCATGCTGGAAGGAGAAAAAAACTCTAGTACCTGAACAAAAAGAACTCAGGAGCCTACATAATACGCCGTAGCTGAACCCAGATAAGCATGGATAGGACAAGCAGGACTGAGCACAATCCCCTCTGATGCCCCCAGAAGAGTAAACGAGGACCAGCCTGGTATAACGGGGCACCACGTGTCTGATATAGGCCCCTAGGGACAGAAAACTAGTACCCAACCAAGACCAGCCTGATACATAGGGCACCCAAGAACTGTCCAAGGCCATGAAAATTTGCAACCCTAAAGGGATACACAATTTACACAGACAAACGGCAGACACAACATGTCCTAACTTTTCAAATAACTTCCACAGAAGCACCAATGCAACCACAAAATCTCTAGTACCAAACTCCAGAAAAGAAAATGTTTCCAAATGAAAAACTTATAATAGCATGAGCTTTCAAAATTAAATAAAATACATCCTAACCGGATCAACTAAAAAGAGAGCAACACCCGGAGGTGAACGCCCAAGAAGAATAGACACACTGACAGGACCAGGCGGTCAGAGATCCAATTCTTCCAAGCCCAGAACTGGAAAAAACATACTCAAAAGAAAAATAAGACAGGAAGATTGATTAATCTCCCTTCGTCTAACCTTGCTTGCCATCTGGAACATCCTCCAGCACTGTCAAAACATGCCTCAGCAGAACACAAAGGCGTGCCAGTCTATAACGAAAAGCAAGACTTACCTCCGCCAGGGCAACAAAGGACCCTGTCCCCGAGGATTGAACCCCTGAAGCTTCAGAGGGAATCGCGCCCCCAGAGGGCTGATCTGAACCAGACGATCCCACGCCTGACGAGCCCTGGTTAAAAGAACACGGACAAAGTGGAAAATTTAAATGCTCCTGCGCCATTGATATAGCCATGCGGAACCGTGCGGTAACCTCTGGAGGAAACAAGCTGCCTTCCGGAGAAGGATAAACGGCGTTCGGGTCACCTGCTTGCATAGCCAAAGAAAGATCTAGGGTGCTCGCCTCGCGGGATATGGAATCCCCAGGGGCGGATGGCTCAGTGAACTCTAAGTTCCCCAATTCCGGAGAGCAGAGCACTAAAAAGCGGCATTCGGAACATAACTGATGGGAATGGATCACCCGGGCCCTTTCATATTCTTCGCAAGAAGTAGAATCTAAATCAGAGACATCCATCTCCAAATAATCAGAATCCTCCATAACTTGGAGATCGTAAATATGGACAAAAAATAAACGGCACCTTACACCCCCAATGGCTGGAGCACTCACCACCTCTCATGACCCAGACTCTAGCGAAACAGACTCTCTCCGTCGCCACACTGTCAGGAATACGGAAATGGAGGACAGAAGCGTGACCACGCCTGGTCACAAGGTGCACCGTACAGTCCAAGAAAAAGCATGCCAGTCCGCAAAGACCGCGCAGCCTTCATTAAAGGCCTATGTTCCGAAAAAGCCACGAGCCCAAGTATCACTACACATTAGCAGATCGAATAACATAACAAACCTGATTAAAGTCCCACCTGTTCAATAACCCCCCTCAGGAGATATTAACCCTTGATTTCATAAGATAAAAGGAGTCCGACTGAGACCCTGTCTGTTTCTTCATACATTACATTTACATATGGAAAGTAAAATGAAATGATCTTACCGGAATCTACGCTGTGGAACGGGAACACGGCCCTTCAAGTGCGACAGATAGTAGCGTCGCTTCTGACATGGACTTGAGAGAAGAAAGCAGGCAGCGAAACTCGTCAGGGCTGATTGCTTATGGAGCTGTTAATATGAGTCGGGAAGGTTTCACAGAAATACTCTCCCTGCATCTCCAGACTCTAACTTTCATCTATTCTCTCACTGAGAGGCTGACAGGACTACTAAAACTCCAGTCTTATTCCGAAGAGTACTACCCTCCAAAAAAAAGACTAAACGAAAACTTCTGACACTTCTCTGCCAACCTCCTGTGACGAAAGGCAAAGAATGACTGGGTGATGAGGGAAGTGGGGGAGGTATTTAAGTCTTTGGCTGGGGTGTCTTTGCCTCCTCCTGGTGGTCAGGTTCTGTATTCCCAAAAGTAATGAATGCAGCTGTGTACTCTCCCCGTTTATGAAGAAAAGGCCCTTTTAAGGGCTATTGGTAGTTTATGGGGGTGTTTTTATTTGGGGGGGATTTTTTATTTTTATAGGGGTATTAGTTTAGGTTTACATTTTTTTATTTTGGATAGCTTTGTTTATTTTTTTCTGTAATTTTACATTTTTTATTTTTTGTAATATTAGCTTTGGGGTTTGTAGTTTTTTAAACATAGACTGTCCTCTGGGCAGGCTCATCGCCTAGTATATAAATAAATACAATCTTTCACATTACTATCTGCAGCAAGTGTTGTTGAAATTATACTACATGTCAAATTATTACATTTTGCTAGATGAACCGACCGAATTTCACTTTTACCTGCTTCTCCTGCAACTGGCGAATGAGACTTTGGGCACTCTTTAGACTTTCAGTAGCAGTGTAATATTGCTGTTTTACAACGGCCAATTCCCGTTTAATGGCATAATTCTCTTCTGCTTCCTGTGCCCGCGTCACCTGGCCCTATTCGAGGGGACATCAAATTGAAAAGTGTTACTTTTGCAAATTATTTCTTTTCCAATATTCCACTTTCTTTCGCCTTCAGTCATCTTCTTTTCATTCATCCCAAATCGTATTCACTGCTTTTACTTTCTTTCTTTTTTTAATCACAACTGATCATGCCTTTCAGATTAGGCTTTTCACAATCATATTACCCCTCTCAGTCATTCTCACTCAGTGTTTAAACCACCCATTTAATTTGCCCCATGCAGGTGACAGGAACAATTAAACTGGAAAAAAAAGGAAAGACATAATTAGCAACAACTGCAAACTCAGAAGGAAGAGAGGCAACTACTGTACCTGGATCAGCCTGTCTGCTAAGGCGGCGCTTTCCTATGATATCGCAGACGAGACAGTCCAAAGGGGATGGAGGGGGTTGAATTAAGAAAAAGAAGCAGATAGAGAGAAAGAAGAAAAAAAGCAAGAGACAAAAAAAAAAAGAAGAAAAATATAGACAAGAGAAAAAGAGATTTGCCAAAAAAGGCACAGAGAACGAGAAAGAACATTTGGTAGAGGAAGAGAAGGGAAGAAAGAGAAAGGTAACCACCACCGCACTACAAGAAGCAGGAGAGAATTAGACAGCCTACCATAAATGACCCCCATACTTTAAAAACTGTACATTATTCTGTGATTACACTGCAAGAAAATGCACTATGTACTTCCATGCAGAGTTATACAAACTGTTAAGAAGAAATTACTTATGTGAGCAGGTAAGCTTTTAAAGGGAGAGTAAAGACAAAATGAAACTGTCATGATTCGGATAGAGCATGCAATTTTAAACAGCTTTCCAATTTCCTTCTGTTATCAAATTTGTTTTGTTCTCTTGGTATCTTTTATTAAAGAGAAAAACTAGGTAGGCTTATAAGAGCTCAGGAGTGTGCACGTATATTTAGTACTCTATGGCAGCAGTGTTTTGCAACATTATTTGTAACTTTGTTATTAAACATTGCAAAACAATGCTGAAATAATCAGCTTATCAGTAACACCATGGTTGCTAACCTGCTCTCACCCATCATCTGATTATTTCGCCTGTACACTGGTTTAGCTATAATGAAAACATGGCCCGTTGGGGATATTTGAGGACCACGGTTGACATGCCCTATCTGAATCATAAAAGTTTAATTTTGACTTTACGGTACCTTTAAACTTTACTTGTGCAATTCACTTAAAGCAATAAATTAACATCTGGTTTATATAATCCTCCATCAAATTGTCCAAGGGAAGGAGGATGAGGAGGCAGCCAGGGAAAATGAGGAAGGGTAGAATATTTTTTAATGGAATTATATGAAAAGTAAATTAAACATAATCATCAAAAGGGAGTAAAGGAACAAAATTGTGTTACCTTTTCTAGAGTCTCTATCCGTTGTTTTAACAGACGATTTTCTGTGCGTAGACGCTGTGTGTAGAATTATAGAGATTAGATGTATAAAGCTTCTTAATTTCTCCTGCCTAACACAACAATAAGCGCGCTAAACCAAAGAGGTAACCACCTTAATTTCAATTTGTTCCTCCATCTCTTTGCTCTTAATTGCAGCATATTCTTTTTCCAGCCTGGTGGGTAAACACACACAATGCTAAAGGCATTTCTTATTTGGGTAATGCAGCAGTACCGTTTACTACGCCAAAACAACATATACCGGTAACTTAATTAATCATCGTACCGTTTCATTCTTTTTGGATTGTACTTGACCTGGTATGCCTTAAGAATCAGTTTATCTGGGCAGTTGTCAAATTGGTGAGGGATCACCTTCTGGAAATACTGAAAAATATTAAAAAAAAACAAGAGAATATTTGAGACTTCTGTACACTTTATTAAAGGGACATGAAACCCCAATTTTTTTTTTTTCATGATTTAAAAAGAACATAACATTTTAAGCAAGTTTCCAATTTATTTAGGATTATCAATTTTGCTTCATTCTCTTGGTATCCTTTTTTGAAAGAGGCAATGCACTACTGGGAGCTAGTTGAACACATTGGTTAGTCTATGACAAGTGGCATATATGAGCAGCCACCAATCAGCAGCTAGCTGCCAGATCCTGAGCCTACCTAGGTATTCTTTTCAACAAAAGGATATCATGAGAACTAAGCACATTAGATAAAAGAAGTAAATTGGAAAGGTTGTTTAAAATATGAATCATGAAAGTAAAACTTTGGGTGTCATGTTCCTTTAAGGCAATTTAATGAGTCATTCTTTATCAAATTGATCCTTTAAAGAATTTGTCTACCATTACAATGCAAGCTATTTAAAGTGATTGTTAAGCTTAATCAATTAAAGCCCAGTATCTAAAAATACTCTTAAAAACAGGGGCACTTTAATTCATTAAACTCTACAAACACTTTTTTTTTTTTTTTTTTTTTTAAATGCTTACCTTTGTGTTACGGTAAACAGGCCGCTAATGCTCCGCCCCCATCTCCGACTGTATTGTGCATATCAATGATGAATCCGACTTCCTCCAATTGTTGCGTGCCCCACGAGCTGGATGCCAATGGGGGCACACAACGATTGGAGGAAGCTAGATTCATCATCGATCTGCAAAATACAGAAGAAGATGAGGGCGGAGGATCGGTGGTCTGTTTACCGTAACAAAAATAGTTTTGTTTGGGAATATTGTATTCTGTGAATTTATGCACAGGTATAATGACTTTACAAATATGTATATACACCTATTAACAGAAATACACTATAATTCTATAAAGCAAAAAACACTAGCAAACCTTCTTGTAAGTGTCCGCTATTTTGTAAGCCAACAGGAAAGATTATATATATTGAGAGACAGCTCCACCCACAAGAAATATTTCTGCACACAGTGTGTAGTAGTCATCGAACCAGGTGGTCCTTGTCATCTAAGTTTCTCCTTAGCTATAGTGACAGTGTTTTTTGGATGTTAAAGGGATATGAAAGCCACCATTTTTCTTTCATTATTCAGATAGAGCATGCAATTTTAAACAACTTTCAAATTTACTTCTTTTATCAAATTTGCTTTGTTCTCTTGGTATCTTTCATTGATGAGTAAAACTAGGTAGGCTCATAAGAGCTCAGGAGAGTGCACATGTCTAGTACTCTATGGCAGCAGTGTTTTGCAACATTGTATAACAAAGCTACAAATAATGTTGCAAAAAACTGCTGCCATAGAGTACTAAAGACACGTGCACTCTCCTGAGCTCTTATGAGCCTACCTAGTTTAACTCTTCAGAAAAAGATACCAAGAGAATGAATCAAATTTGATAACAGAAGTAAATTGGAAAGTTGTTTAAAATTGCATGCTCTTTCTGAATCATGAACGTTTAATTTTGACATTACTGTCCCTTTTCACCCCCTAACGACCAAGGACGTGCCAGGCACGTCCTACAAAAACCAGTCGTTAATATCCAAAGACGACGTTAACGTCCTCAGGGGTTTCAAGCGCTGGAAGCGATCGTAATCGCTTCCAGGGTATTGCAATGATGCCTCGATATTGAGGCATCCTTCAATATCCTCTGGAAAGCAACTGATGCAGAGCGGGCCACTCTGTGACCCTCTCTGCATCGGTACAAAAACAGGTTAGAGAAAATAAACCCCTATGTATTCTCAACACTCCAGCTCCCTAAATAACAAATGCTCCTCCAAGCAAATGTCAAATAAAAGTAGGAAAACGACAATCTACACAATTTATATACACTTATCACACAAACTCTTATTGATCATATGACATTAAATTACACACTCAATTACATACAATCACATCATGGTACACCCATAAATAAAAGATAATAACTTCTGTATGATCTCAACTATGATTTTATTTGACTGATCTTATATCTGTGTAATATTGCACATTTTGATTTTATCATTTTTTACCGTTTTGTATTGTATTATTTTTCGCATCATCTTCTAATTATATTAATGATATTATAAAGATATGAAGTATCCTAATTGTTATACTTAATATAGCAATATAGTAAGGATAGTTCTAATAATGGTGTCTATTGGTTGCAAGATATTTCAAGTTACACATGCCCTATATAAGGCTCACTCAAGCAGACAGTGGACATCTTGATTAAAGGCCGGTGGCCGAAAAGCGTAGATTTGTTCACTGTATGCTTTTTGAAAGCAACAATGTAGAGAGAAACCGCACAAGAATCCCGGACCTGTGGGTGACCGGTTACAAACTGTTTTTTTGTAAACACTCCTTTTTCCTGTAAAACAGGTGATCCATCGCAATCCACCATAAGTCCGTTTGACATACGGACCACATTTAACACATTTCTTGAAACGCTACAATTCCGAAGACAAACGGAACTATAAGAGCTTTTCGCTCTAACTCAATCAGCCACCCTTCATCCCACGTAACCCGGAAGTTAATACAGACAGTTTGTTTCTTTTCTGCATAGATGCCGCTTGGTCGGCCCTGCTCTTCAAACGGATACACTGCCGCTCGGTCAGCACTTCACAATACCTTTTAAGGTTTAATTATATATTCCACTGCAGTGTGAACATTTTAAACTTTTAAAACATTTTAACATTATTTTCATATTGATACCATATAAAAAGATTATTTTTTCCGGGTTATTCATGAGCTCACTGTTTTTACTTTACTTTGCACATTAAAACATAACATCAATTGCAACAATTACCTTTTATTGCATTTGTCTTTACAGTTAAATAGTATCAATCTGTTGCCATCCTGCTTATTTACATCTTTATTCTCACAGCTATATAGCACAGTCTAAGTTTTTTTTATCTCAACCAGCTTATGCTTTAGCACTCTCCCTTTTTTTCGTTTCCCCTCTCTGCATCGGCCAACGATGGTGCCGATCATTGGTGGCGTGGGAGGGATAGGAGGGAGGCGGGTGGGCGGCCCATCGCTGGAGGAGGTCCGGGGACGCGTATGTGAGGGGGCGGGAGCACGCGTGAGGGGGCAGAATGGGTGGGACAGCTACACTACGACAAATTAATCGTGAATGGGAAACAGGCAGAGGGGGGATAAGTTTTGGGAATGGGATCTGGGAAGGGAGTAGGGTATTCTGCCAGTAGTAAAGATGGGGGTGACAATTGTGGGGTAGCTGAGAGAAGAGAGCTGTTTGAGAGGGGTCAGGGAGGGATCAGGGGGTGGGACGTGTCAGGTGGGAGGCTGATCTCTACACTAAAGCTTAAATTAACCCTACAAGCTACCTAATTAACCTCCTCACTGCTGGGCATAATAAAAGTGTGGTCCGCAGCGGCATTTAGCGGCCTTCTAATTACCAAAAAGCAATGCCAATGCCATATATGTCTGCTATTTCTGAACAAAGGGGATCCCAGACAAGCATTTACAACAATTTTTTAAGCAACTTTCTAATTTACTTCTATTATCTAACGTGACTTTGTTCTCTTGGCATCTTTTGTTTAAAAGCTAGGACGTAAGCTTAGGAGCCGGCCCATTTCTGGAGCACTATATGGCAACAGTTTTGCAAGAATGTTATCCATTTGCAAGAGCACTAGATGGCAGCACTATTTCCTGCCATGTAGTGCTCCAGATACCTACCTAGGTATCCATTCAACACAGAATATCATGGGAACAAAGCAAATGTGATTATAGAAGCAAATTGGAAACCTTTTTTTAAATGGTATGTTCTGATTTACAACAAAACATTTTTGGGTTCCATATCCCTTTAATTACACCACTAAGTGCAATTATTTGTTTTATATGTTTATGTTGTCAATTGATTTTATAATGCAATGATTTTATAATATTAAAATTGATTTTATATTGCGACCTGGTTTGCATTAATATTTCTGGTCAGTTGCGCTGTCTCTCAATATATATAAAAATATGAAATAGGCTGGAGAATATAACACCGTGGCCGGACTTTTGGCCGACGGACACTTGGCCGACGGACATTTGGCCGAAACACAAGTGGCTGTCACATAACAGTCCGGCCACGAGATGGATAGATTTGATAGATAGATACATAGATTAAATAGATAGATCAATAGATGCAATAGATACATTTGATAGATACGATAGATAGATTTGATAGATAAATAGATTTGATAGATAGATAGTTTCCCAGACAGAGAATTACAAAACGTGCGGCCTGAGACCCATGGTAAGGTTCCCAGAGGCAGTTGCGGCACCCGAGGCTCTGATTAGAACAGAGCACTCTGGAACGTATCTGCCCTTGGCCGAAATCGGAACATTCTTTAGCTTTCTGGCTGTCAGCCAAATGTCTGTCGGCCAAATGTCCTTCTGCCAAATGTCTTTCTGCATTTTGTAAGAGCACCTATAACACAATGACAAATTGAAGTGATGCTTTCTGTAGTCTGCCATTGACTACCCTAGAAAGAGAAAATCCGTAAGTGCAAATTGAGATGAGTGTGTTGCACTTTTACAAGACGAAATCTGGCTCTGAAAAGAGCCGAATGCAGTGAGCGGCAGCCACCTTGTGCATTTAGTAGTTAACGACTTGCCAAATGGACATATCTAGTAGTCTTTATGAGAATACAAATGATACCCTTATTGCTATACCATTTTTTTTTTAATTGGGCCGTTTGACATGAAAAGGGCTCTCTGTGGGCAGAGGTAGTAAAATGATTATTTATTTAATTTGCCATACTTGAGCAACCTAACAAATGATCCATCACTGACCTCTACTCACCTCTATAGATATTTTTATGGTCGTAAACCATAAAAACTTGTTTGAAAATAAATCTGAGGTGCTATTAGACAAGACAGTCCATATACTTGACCTATTACAGGACATAAAACCAATCACAATACAGGTAGCCCTCAGTTTACGCCGGGGTTAGGTTCCAGGAGGAATGGTTGTAAATCGAAACCATTGTAAATTGAAACCCAGTTTATAATGTAAGTCAATGAGAAGTGAGGGAGATAGGTTCCAGGCCCCTCTCAAAATTGTCATAAGTAACACCTAATACATTATTTTTAAAGCTTTGAAATGAAGACTTTAAATGCTAACCAGCATTATAAGCCTAATAAAATAATCACACAACACAGAATATATAATTAAACTAAGTTAAATGAACAAAAACATTTGCTAAACAGCATTATAAACCTAATAAAATAATCACACAACATTCCAATCTGGACTGATTTATAGACAGGAAGACCTTGTTCCTTTGAAATCGGCTCGATAGCTCAGGTCTGGTTAAACTGATTAATTTCAGCTTGCTTGGCTTTGCTGCAACACAAGCGGACAGCTCCACCTACTGGCTATTTTAATAAATGCACTGATTCTAAATGCTTTTCAATAGCAGTCACATGACTGGAAAAAAAGGTTGTTATTCTGAAACGGTGTAAATTGAACAGTTATAAAACGAGGGCCACCTGTATATAAAATAAAATAAAAAGTGTGAAAACGATAAAAAAACAATAAAAAATGGTAACAAAAGGTCCGCCAAACACAAGAGGCCAGACAGCCCTGCACTGAGAGGGATCCTGATTGCCTGTGAAGCCCAGGTGGCCAGTCAGCTGAAGGCTGTTGAGATCCAGCTTGCTTAATTAGCACTTATCCATAGTGCTTTATTCATTGTGAGTACCCTTTTGGAAATTTTTATTCTGATCAATATACGTTCTGAAACTTTCTGCACCATGAGGCGCCCTTCTTCTTTCCATTCCATTCAACTCTGTTTTTTTTTTTAACTTCCATCTTCTTTAAAAAAAAAAAGAAAAAAATAAGAGAAATGTATGTGGTGTCCTCTGCATCTCTTTCTGGGGGTACCACTAGGAGGTCGTATTATACCCATTAGTTATGCACTGTGTGGAATGGGAGTCATGGGGAAGTTTTGTATAGAAATAGTCGGCCAATCCATACATCATCTCAGTTTTGAGACGTTCCTTTAAAGCAGACATCCTCAAACTTGGCCCTGCAAAAGTTTTGGAACTACATTTCCCATCCTGTGTTTTGTATTTACATAGGGGAGATTACAAAAGCCTGTGTCACCCTGGGAGGTTCCCAGTTGGTTTGTTTGAAAGTATGCATTTTGTGGGTGCTGGTTTAGGGTCGAGACCTGGACGTGGTTCTGGGCTTGATCCTTTGGCGCCAAATGTAACTGGCTTCCCCCAGTTTTGCTTTTAAACATTACTGAGTATCTGCTGGCGAGTGCCAGGTTTTCTTTGTGTTGTGTTTATAATGCTTCCCTGCGGGCCTGTCACCCAGTCTGTGAGTGCAGTCCATTACAACAACAGATACACACACAAAAAAAAAAAAAAAAAAAACACTTCCTGATTCAGATAGAGCATGCAATTTTAAGCAACTTTCTAATTTACTCCTATTATCAATTTTTCTTCGTTCTCTTGGTATTTTTATTTGAATATAAGCTTATGAGCTGGCCCATTTTTGGTTCAGCACCTGGGTAGCGCTTGCTGATTGGTGGCTTCATTTAGACACCAATCAGCAAGCGCTACCCAGGTGTTGAACCAAAAATGGGTCGGCTCCTATGCTTACATTCTAGCTTTTCTAATAAAGATACCAAGAGAACAAAGAAAAATTGATAATAGGAGTAAATTAGAAAGTAGCTTAAAATTGCTTGCTCTGATTCATGAAATTTTAATTTTGACTAGACTATCCCTTTATTATATATATATATATATATATATATATATATATATATATATATATATATATATATATATATACACAGGGAGTGCAGAATTATTAGGCAAGTTGTATTTTTGAGGATTAATTTTATTATTGAACAACAACCATGTTCTCAATGAACCCAAAAAACTCATTAATATCAAAGCTGAATAGTTTTGGAAGTAGTTTTTAGTTTGTTTTTAGTTATAGCTATTTTAGGGGGATATCTGTGTGTGCAGGTGGCTATTACTGTGCATAATTATTAGGCAACTTAACAAAAAACAAATATATACCCATTTCAATTATTTATTTTTACCAGTGAAACCAATATAACATCTCAACATTCACAAATATACATTTCTGACATTCAAAAACAAAACAAAAACAAATCAGTGACCAATATAGCCACCTTTCTTTGCAAGGACACTCAAAAGCCTGCCATCCATGGATTCTGTCAGTGTTTTGATCTGTTCACCATCAACATTGCGTGCAGCAGCAACCACAGCCTCCCAGACACTGTTCAGAGAGGTGTACTGTTTTCCCTCCTTGTAAATCTCACATTTGATGATGGACCACAGGTTCTCAATGGGGTTCAGATCACGTGAACAAGGAGGCCATGTCATTAGATTTTCTTCTTTTATACCCTTTCTTGCTAGCCACGCTGTGGAGTACTTGGACGCGTATGATGGAGCATTGTCCTGCATGAAAAACATAATTTATGCTTACCTGATAAATTCCTTTCTTCTGTTGTGTGATCAGTCCACGGGTCATCATTACTTCTGGGATATAACTCCTCCCCAACAGGAAATGCAAGAGGATTCACCCAGCAGAGCTGCATATAGCTCCTCCCCTCTACGTCACTCCCAGTCATTCGACCAAGAATCAACGAGAAAGGAGAAACCAAGGGTGAAGTGGTGACTGGAGTATAATTTAAAAGATATTTACCTGCCTTAAAACAGGGCGGGCCGTGGACTGATCACACAACAGAAGAAAGGAATTTATCAGGTAAGCATAAATTATGTTTTCTTCTGTTATGTGTGATCAGTCCACGGGTCATCATTACTTCTGGGATACCAATACCAAAGCAAAAGTACACGGATGACGGGAGGGATAGGCAGGCTCATTATACAGAAGGAACCACTGCCTGAAGAACCTTTCTCCCAAAAATAGCCTCCGAAGAAGCAAAAGTGTCAAATTTGTAAAATTTGGAAAAAGTATGAAGCGAAGACCAAGTTGCAGCCTTGCAAATCTGTTCAACAGAGGCCTCATTCTTAAAGGCCCAAGTGGAAGCCACAGCTCTAGTAGAATGAGCTGTAATTCTTTCAGGAGGCTGCTGTCCAGCAGTCTCATAGGCTAAACGAATTATGCTACGAAGCCAGAAGGAGAGAGAGGTAGCCGAAGCCTTATGACCTCTCCTCTGACCAGAGTACACGACAAACAGGGAAGACGTTTGTCGAAAATCCTTAGTTGCCTGCAAGTAGAACTTGAGGGCACGAACTACATCCAGATTGTGTAGAAGACGTTCCTTCTTTGAAGAAGGATTTGGACACAAGGATGGAACAACAATCTCTTGATTGATATTCCTGTTAGTGACTACCTTAGGTAAGAACCCAGGTTTAGTACGCAGAACTACCTTGTCTGAGTGAAAAATCAGATAAGGAGAATCACAATGTAAGGCTGATAACTCAGAGACTCTTCGAGCCGAGGAAATAGCCATTAAAAACAGAACTTTCCAAGATAACAATTTTATATCAATGGAATGAAGGGGTTCAAACGGAACACCCTGTAAAACGTTAAGAACTAAGTTTAAACTCCATGGCGGAGCAACAGCTTTAAACACAGGCTTGATCCTAGCTAAAGCCTGACAAAAGGCCTGGACGTCTGGATTTTCTGACAGACGCCTGTGTAACAAGATGGACAGAGCTGAGATCTGTCCCTTTAATGAGCTAGCCGATAAACCCTTTTCTAAACCTTCTTGTAGAAAGGACAATATCCTAGGAATCCTAACCTTACTCCAGGAGTAACCTTTGGATTCGCACCAGTATAGGTATTTACGCCATATCTTATGGTAAATCCTTCTGGTAACAGGCTTCCTAGCCTGTATCAGGGTATCAATAACCGACTCAGAAAAACCACGTTTTGATAAAATCAAGCGTTCAATTTCCAAGCAGTCAGCTTCAGAGAAGTTAGATTTTGATGTTTGAATGGACCCTGTATCAGAAGGTCCTGTCTTAGAGGTAGAGACCAAGGCGGACAGGATGACATGTCCACTAGATCTGCATACCAAGTCCTGCGTGGCCATGCAGGCGCTATTAGAATCACTGATGCTCTCTCCTGTTTGATTTTGGCAATCAATCGAGGAAGCAGCGGGAAGGGTGGAAACACATAAGCCATCCCGAAGTTCCAAGGTGCTGTCAAAGCATCTATCAGAACCGCTCCCGGATCCCTGGATCTGGACCCGTAGTGTGGAAGTTTGGCGTTCTGGCGAGACGCCATGAGATCTATCTCTGGTTTGCCCCAACGTCGAAGTATTTGGGCAAAGACCTCCGGATGAAGTTCCCACTCCCCCGGATGAAAAGTCTGGCGACTCAAGAAATCCGCCTCCCAGTTCTCCACTCCCGGGATGTGGATTGCTGACAGGTGGCAAGAGTGAGACTCTGCCCAGCGAATTATCTTTGATACTTCCATCATTGCTAGGGAGCTTCTTGTCCCTCCTTGATGGTTGATGTAAGCTACAGTCGTGATGTTGTCCGACTGAAACCTGATGAACCCCCGAGTTTTTAACTGGGGCCAAGCCAGAAGGGCATGGAGAACTGCTCTCAATTCCAGAATGTTTATTGGCAGGAGACTTTCCTCCTGATTCCATTGTCCCTGAGCCTTCAGAGAATTCCAGACAGCGCCCCAACCTAGTAGGCTGGCGTCTGTTGTTACAATTGTCCAGTCCGGCCTGCTGAATGGCATCCCCCTGGACAGATGTGGCCGAGAAAGCCACCATAGAAGAGAGTTTCTGGTCTCTTGATCCAGATTCAGAGTAGGGGACAAGTCTGAGTAATCCCCATTCCACTGACTCAGCATGCACAATTGCAGCGGTCTGAGATGTAGACGTGCAAAGGGAACTATGTCCATTGCTGCTACCATTAAGCCGATCACCTCCATGCATTGAGCTACTGACGGGAGTTGAATGGAATGAAGGACACGGCATGCATTTAGAAGCTTTGTTAATCTGTCTTCTGTCAGATAAATCTTCATTTCTACAGAATCTATAAGAGTCCCCAAGAATGGAACTCTTGTGAGAGGAAAAAGAGAACTCTTCTTTTCGTTCACTTTCCATCCATGCGACCTTAGAAATGCCAGAACTAACTCTGTATGAGACTTGGCAGTTTGAAAGCTTGAAGCTTGTATCAGAATGTCGTCTAGGTACGGAGCTACCGAAATTCCTCGCGGTCTTAGTACCGCCAGAAGGGCACCCAGAACCTTTGTGAAGATTCTTGGAGCCGTAGCCAATCCGAATGGAAGAGCTACAAACTGGTAATGCCTGTCTAAGAAGGCAAACCTTAGATACTGGTAATGATCTTTGTGAATCGGTATGTGAAGGTAAGCATCCTTTAAATCCACTGTGGTCATGTACTGACCCTTTTGGATCATGGGTAAGATTGTCCGAATAGTTTCCATTTTGAACGATGGAACTCTTAGGAATTTGTTTAGGATCTTTAAATCCAAGATTGGCCTGAAAGTTCCCTCTTTTTTGGGAACCACAAACAGGTTTGAGTAAAACCCTTGTCCTTGTTCCGACCGCGGAACCGGATGGATCACTCCCATTAATAACAGATCTTGTACACAGCGTAGAAACGCTTCTTTCTTTATCTGGTTTGTTGACAACCTTGACAGATGAAATCTCCCTCTTGGGGGAGAGAATTTGAAGTCTAGAAGGTATCCCTGAGATATGATCTCTAGCGCCCAGGGATCCTGAACATCTCTTGCCCAAGCCTGGGCAAAGAGAGAGAGTCTGCCCCCCACTAGATCCGGTCCCGGATCGGGGGCCCTCGGTTCATGCTGTCTTTGGGGCAGCAGCAGGTTTCCTGGCCTGCTTGCCCTTGTTCCAGGACTGGTTAGGTTTCCAGCCTTGTCTATAACGAGCAACAGCTCCTTCCTGTTTTGGTGCAGTGGAAGTTGATGCTGCTCCTGCTTTGAAATTCCGAAAGGGACGAAAATTAGACTGTCTAGCCTTAGCTTTGGCTTTGTCTTGAGGCAGGGCGTGGCCCTTACCTCCTGTAATGTCAGCGATAATTTCTTTCAAACCGGGCCCAAATAAAGTTTGCCCCTTGAAAGGTATATTAAGTAATTTGGACTTAGAAGTTACATCAGCTGACCAGGATTTTAGCCACAGCGCCCTACGTGCCTGAATGGCGAATCCTGAGTTCTTAGCCGTAAGTTTGGTTAAATGTATTACGGCCTCCGAAATGAATGAATTAGCTAGTTTAAGGACTCTAAGCCTGTCCGTAATGTCGTCCAGCGTAGTTGAACTAAGGTTCTCTTCCAGAGACTCAATCCAAAATGCTGCCGCAGCCGTAATCGGCGCGATGCATGCAAGGGGTTGCAATATAAAACCTTGTTGAACAAACATTTTCTTAAGGTAACCCTCTAATTTTTTATCCATTGGATCTGAAAAAGCACAGCTATCCTCCACCGGGATAGTGGTACGCTTAGCTAAAGTAGAAACTGCTCCCTCCACCTTAGGGACCGTTTGCCATAAGTCCCGTGTGGTGGCGTCTATTGGAAACATCTTTCTAAATATTGGAGGGGGTGAGAACGGCACACCGGGTCTATCCCACTCCTTAGTAACAATTTCAGTTAGTCTCTTAGGTATAGGAAAAACGTCAGTACTCGCCGGTACCGCAAAGTATTTATCCAACCTACACAATTTCTCTGGTATTGCAACAGTGTTACAATCATTAAGAGCCGCTAAAACCTCCCCTAGTAATACACGGAGGTTTTCCAATTTAAATTTAAAATTTGAAATATCTGAATCCAATCTGTTTGGATCAGAACCGTCACCCACAGAATGAAGCTCTCCGTCCTCATACTCTGCAAGCTGTGACGCAGTATCAGACATGGCCCTAATATTATCAGCGCACTCTGTTCTCACCCCAGAGTGATCACGCTTGCCTCTTAGTTCTGGTAATTTAGCCAAAACTTCAGTCATAACAGTAGCCATATCTTGTAATGTTATCTGTAATGGCCGCCCAGAAGTACTAGGCGCCATAATATCACGCACCTCCCGGGCGGGAGATGCAGGTACTGACACGTGAGGCGAGTTAGTCGGCATAACTCTCCCCTCGCTGTTTGGTGAAATTTGTTCAAATTGTACAGATTGGCTTTTATTTAAAGTAGCATCAATACAGTTAGTACATAAATTTCTATTGGGCTCCACCTTGGCATTGGAACAAATGACACAGGTATCTTCCTCTGAATCAGACATGTTTAACACACTAGCAATAAACTTGCAACTTGGTTACAATCTTATTTAACAAAAACGTACTGTGCCTCAAAGAAGCACTAAACGATTAAATGACAGTTGATAATGAACTGAAAGACAGTTATAGCATCAATCCTTAAAAACAACACAACTTTTAGCAAAGGTTTGTTCCCATTAGTAAAGTAACAATAATTAAATTTGAAAATAAAAATTACAGAGCAACGTTTTTAATCACAGTCAATATATAAGTCTCACAGCTCTGCTGAGAGAATCTACCTCCCTCTAAAGAAGTTTGAAGACCCCTGAGTTCTGTTAGAGATGAAACGGATCATGCAGGAAATACAAGAGTAACTGACTGGAAATTTTTGATGCGTAGCAAAGAGCGCCAAAAACGGCCCCTCCCCCTCACACACAGCAGTGAGAGAGAAACGAAACTGTCACAATTAAAACAAGCAACTGCCAAGTGGAAAAATAATGCCCAAATATTATTCACTCAGTACCTCAGAAAATGCAAACGATTCTACATTCCAGCAAAAACGTTTAACATGATAAATACCTATTAAAAGGTTTAGTGTACTTTTAACAGAGTAATTCCGGTGAAATACCATCCCCAGAATATTGAAGTGTAGAGTATACATACATGTCATTATAACGGTATGGCAGGATTTTCTCATCAATTCCATTCAGAAAATAAAAACTGCTACATACCTCAATGCAGATTCATCTGCCCGCTGTCCCCTGATCTGAAGCTTTTACCTCCCTCAGATGGCCGAGAAACAGCAATATGATCTTAACTACTCCGGTTAAAATCATAGTAAAAACTCTGGTAGATTCTTCTTCAAACTCTGCCAGAGAGGCAATAACACGCTCCGGTGCTATTGTAAAATAACAAACTTTTGATTGAAGTTATAAAAACTAAGTATAATCACCATAGTCCTCTCACACATCCTATCTAGTCGTTGGGTGCAAGAGAATGACTGGAAGTGACGTAGAGGGGAGGAGCTATATGCAGCTCTGCTGGGTGAATCCTCTTGCATTTCCTGTTGGGGAGGAGTTATATCCCAGAAGTAATGATGACCCGTGGACTGATCACACATAACAGAAGAAATCATGTTTTTCTTGAAGGATGCAGACGTCTTCCTGTACCACTGCTTGAAGAAGGTGTCTTCCAGAAACTGGCAGTAGGACTGGGAGTTGAGCTTGACTCCATCCTCAACCCGAAAAGGCCCCACAAGCTCATCTTTGATGATACCAGCCCAAACCAGTACTCCACCTCCACCTTGCTGGCGTCTGAGTCGGACTGGAGCTCTCTGCCCTTTACCAATCCAGCCACGGCCCATCCATCTTGCCCATCAAGACTCACTCTCATTTCATCAGTCCATAAAACCTTAGAAAAATCAGTCTTGAGATATTTCTTGGCCCAGTCTTGACGTTTCAGCTTGTGTGTCTTGTTCAGTTGTGGTCGTCTTTCAGCCTTTCTTACCTTGGCCATGTCTCTGAGTATTGCACACCTTGTGCTTTTGGGCACTCCAGTGATGTTGCAGCTCTGAAATATGGCCAAACTGGTGGCAAGTGGCATCTTGGCAGCTGCACGCTTGACTTTTCTCAGTTCATGGGCAGTTATTTTGCGCCTTGGTTTTTCCACACGCTTCTTGCGACCCTGTTGACTATTTTGAATGAAACGCTTGATTGTTCGATGATCACGCTTCAGAAGCTTTGCAATTTTAAGAGTGCTGCATCCCTCTGCAAGATATCTCACTATTTTTTACTTTTCTGAGCCTGTCAAGTCCTTCTTTTGACCCATTTTGCCAAAGGAAAGGAAGTTGCCTAATAATTATGCACACCTGATATAGGGTGTTGATGTCATTAGACCACACCCCTTCTCATTACAGAGATGCACATCACCTAATATGCTTAATTGGTAGTAGGCTTTCGAGCCTATACAGCTTGGAGTAAGATAACATGCATAAAGAGGATGATGTGGTCAAAATACTCATTTGCCTAATAATTCTGCACTCCCTGTATAAAACATAATTTATGCTTACCTGATAAATTTATTTCTCTTGTAGTGTATCCAGTCCACGGATCATCCATTACTTATGGGATATATTCTCCTTCCCAACAGAAAGTTGCAAGAGTCCACCCACAGCAAAGCTGCTATATAGCTCCTCCCCTAACTGCCATTACCAGTCATTCGACCGAAAACATGCAGAGAAAGGAAAACCATAGGGTGCAGTGGTGACTGCAGTTTAATGGAAAAATTACCTGCCTTAAAGTGACAGGGCGGGCCGTGGACTGGATACACTACAAGAGAAATAAATTTATCAGGTAAGCATAAATTATGTTTTCTCTTGTTAAGTGTATCCAGTCCACGGATCATCCATTACTTATGGGATACCAATACCAAAGCTAAAGTACACGGATGATGGGAGGGACAAGGCAGGTACTTAAACGGAAGTTACCACTGCCTGTAAAAAACAGAATTTATGTTTACCTGATAAATTTCTTTCTCCAACGGTGTGTCCGGTCCACGGCGTCATCCTTACTTGTGGGATATTCTCCTCCCCAACAGGAAATGGCAAAGAGCCCAGCAAAGCTGGTCACATGATCCCTCCTAGGCTCCGCCTACCCCAGTCATTCGACCGACGTTAAGGAGGAATAATTGCATAGGAGAAACCATATGGTACCGTGGTGACTGTAGTTAAAGAAAAGAAAATATCAGACCTGATTAAAAAAACCAGGGCGGGCCGTGGACCGGACACACCGTTGGAGAAAGAAATTTATCAGGTAAACATAAATTCTGTTTTCTCCAACATAGGTGTGTCCGGTCCACGGCGTCATCCTTACTTGTGGGAACCAATACCAAAGCTTTAGGACACGGATGAAGGGAGGGAGCAAATCAGGTCACCTAAATGGAAGGCACCACGGCTTGCAAAACCTTTCTCCCAAAAATAGCCTCAGAAGAAGCAAAAGTATCAAACTTGTAAAATTTGGTAAAAGTGTGCAGTGAAGACCAAGTCGCTGCCCTACATATCTGATCAACAGAAGCCTCGTTCTTGAAGGCCCATGTGGAAGCCACAGCCCTAGTGGAATGAGCTGTGATTCTTTCGGGAGGCTGCCGTCCGGCAGTCTCGTAAGCCAATCTGATGATGCTTTTAATCCAAAAAGAGAGAGAGGTAGAAGTTGCTTTTTGACCTCTCCTTTTACCTGAATAAACAACAAACAAGGAAGATGTTTGTCTAAAATCCTTTGTAGCGTCTAAATAGAATTTTAGAGCGCGAACAACATCCAAATTGTGCAACAAACGTTCCTTCTTTGAAACTGGTTTTGGACACAGAGAAGGTACGATAATCTCCTGGTTAATGTTTTTGTTAGAAACAACTTTTGGAAGAAAACCAGGTTTAGTACGTAAAACCACCTTATCTGCATGGAACACCAGATAAGGAGGAGAACACTGCAGAGCAGATAATTCTGAGACTCTTCTAGCAGAAGAAATCGCAACTAAAAACAAAACTTTCCAAGATAATAACTTAATATCAACGGAATGTAAGGGTTCAAACGGAACCCCCTGAAGAACTGAAAGAACTAAATTGAGACTCCAAGGAGGAGTCAAAGGTTTGTAAACAGGCTTGATTCTAACCAGAGCCTGAACAAAGGCTTGAACATCTGGCACAGCTGCCAGCTTTTTGTGAAGTAATACCGACAAGGCAGAAATCTGTCCCTTCAGGGAACTTGCAGATAATCCTTTTTCCAATCCTTCTTGAAGGAAGGATAGAATCCTAGGAATCTTAACCTTGTCCCAAGGGAATCCTTTAGATTCACACCAAGAGATATATTTTTTCCAAATTTTGTGGTAAATCTTTCTAGTCACAGGCTTTCTGGCCTGAACAAGAGTATCGATCACAGAATCTGAGAATCCTCGCTTCGATAAAATCAAGCGTTCAATCTCCAAGCAGTCAGCTGGAGTGAAACCAGATTCGGATGTTCGAACGGACCCTGAACAAGAAGGTCTCGTCTCAAAGGTAGCTTCCAAGGTGGAGCCGATGACATATTCACCAGATCTGCATACCAAGTCCTGCGTGGCCACGCAGGAGCTATCAAGATCACCGACGCCCTCTCCTGCTTGATCCTGGCTATCAGCCTGGGGATGAGAGGAAATGGCGGGAACACATAAGCTAGTTTGAAGGTCCAAGGTGCTACTAGTGCATCCACTAGAGCCGCCTTGGGATCCCTGGATCTGGCCCCGTAGCAAGGAACTTTGAAGTTCTGACGAGAGGCCATCAGATCCATGTCTGGAATGCCCCACAGGTGAGTGACTTGGGCAAAGATTTCCGGATGGAGTTCCCACTCCCCCGGATGCAATGTCTGCCGACTCAGAAAATCCGCTTCCCAATTTTCCACTCCTGGGATGTGGATAGCAGACAGGTGGCAGGAGTGAGACTCCGCCCAAAGAATAATTTTGGTTACTTCTTCCATCGCTAGGGAACTCCTTGTTCCCCCCTGATGGTTGATGTACGCAACAGTCGTCATGTTGTCTGATTGAAACCGTATGAACCTGGTCCTCGCAAGCTGGGGCCAGGCCTGGAGCGCATTGAATATCGCTCTCAGTTCCAGAATATTTATCGGTAGAAGAGATTCTTCCCGAGACCAAAGACCCTGAGCTTTCAGGGATCCCCAGACCGCGCCCCAGCCTATCAGACTGGCGTCGGTCGTGACAATGACCCACTCTGGTCTGTGGAACATCATCCCTTGAGACAGATTGTCCAGGGACAGCCACCAACGGAGTGAGTCTCTGGTCCTCTGATTTACTTGTATCTTCGGAGACAAGTCTGTATAGTCCCCATTCCACTGACTGAGCATGCACAGTTGTAATGGTCTTAGATGAATGCGCGCAAAAGGAACTATGTCCATCGCCGCCACCATCAACCCGATCACTTCCATGCACTGAGCTATGGAAGGAAGAGGAACGGAATGAAGTATCCGACAAGAGTCCAGAAGCTTTGTTTTTCTGGCCTCTGTTAGAAAGATCCTCATTTCTAAGGAGTCTATAATTGTTCCCAAGAAGGGAACCCTTGTTGACGGGGATAGAGAACTCTTTTCCACGTTCACTTTCCAGCCGTGAGATCTGAGAAAGGCCAGGACAATGTCCGTGTGAGCCTTTGCTTGAGGAAGGGACGACGCTTGAATCAGAATGTCGTCCAGGTAAGGTACTACTGCAATGCCCCTTGGTCTTAGCACCGCTAGAAGGGACCCTAGTACCTTTGTGAAAATCCTTGGAGCAGTGGCTAATCCGAAAGGAAGCGCCACGAACTGGTAATGTTTGTCCAGGAATGCAAACCTTAGGAACCGATGATGTTCCTTGTGGATAGGAATATGTAGATACGCATCCTTTAAATCCACCGTGGTCATAAATTGACCTTCCTGGATGGAAGGAAGGATAGTTCGAATGGTTTCCATCTTGAACGATGGGACCTTGAGAAATTTGTTTAAGATCTTGAGATCTAGGATTGGTCTGAACGTTCCCTCTTTTTTGGGAACTATGAACAGATTGGAGTAGAACCCCATCCCTTGTTCTCTTAATGGAACAGGATGAATCACTCCCATTTTTAACAGGTCTTCTACACAATGTAAGAACGCCTGTCTTTTTATGTGGTCTGAAGACAACTGCGACTTGTGGAACCTCCCCCTTGGGGGAAGTCCCTTGAATTCCAGAAGATAACCCTGGGAGACTATTTCTAGCGCCCAAGGATCCAGAACATCTCTTGCCCAAGCCTGAGCGAAGAGAGAGAGTCTGCCCCCCACCAGATCCGGTCCCGGATCGGGGGCCAATATTTCATGCTGTCTTGGTAGCAGTGGCAGGTTTCTTGGCCTGCTTTCCCTTGTTCCAGCCTTGCATTGGTCTCCAAGCTGGCTTGGCCTGAGAAGTATTACCCTCTTGCTTAGAGGACGTAGCACCTTGGGCTGGTCCGTTTTTACGAAAGGGACGAAAATTAGGTCTATTTTTTGCCTTGAAGGGCCGATCCTGAGGAAGGGCGTGGCCCTTACCCCCAGTGATATCAGAGATAATCTCTTTCAAGTCAGGACCAAACAGCGTTTTCCCCTTGAAAGGAATGTTTAGTAGCTTGTTCTTGGAAGACGCATCAGCCGACCAAGATTTCAACCAAAGCGCTCTGCGCGCCACAATAGCAAACCCAGAGTTCTTAGCCGCTAACTTAGCCAATTGCAAAGAGGCGTCTAGAGTGAAAGAATTAGCCAATTTGAGAGCATTGATTCTGTCCATAATCTCCTCATAAGGAGGAGAGTCACTATCGAGCACCTTAAGCAGTTCATCAAACCAGAAATATGCGGCTGTAGTGACAGGGACAATGCATGAAATGGGTTGTAGAAGGTAACCCTGCTGAACAAACATCTTTTTAAGCAAACCTTCTAATTTTTTATCCATAGGATCTTTGAAAGCACAACTATCCTCTATGGGAATAGTGGTGCGTTTGTTTAAAGTAGAAACCGCTCCCTCGACCTTGGGGACTGACTGCCATAAGTCCTTTCTGGGGTCGACCATAGGAAACAATTTTTTAAATATGGGGGGAGGGACGAAAGGAATACCGGGCCTTTCCCATTCTTTATTAACAATGTCCGCCACCCGCTTGGGTATAGGAAAAGCTTCTGGGAGCCCCGGCACCTCTAGGAACTTGTCCATTTTACATAGTTTCTCTGGGATGACTAAATTTTCACAATCATCCAGAGTGGATAATACCTCCTTAAGCAAAATGCGGAGATGTTCCAATTTAAATTTAAATGTAATCACATCAGATTCAGCCTGCTGAGAAATGTTCCCTAAATCAGTAATTTCTCCCTCAGACAAAACCTCCCTGGCCCCCTCAGATTGGGTTAGGGGCCCTTCAGAGATATTAATATCAGCGTCGTCATGCTCTTCAGTAACTAAAACAGAGCAGCCACGCTTACGCTGACAAGGGTTCATTTTGGCTAAAATGTTTTTGACAGAATTATCCATTACAGCCGTTAATTGTTGCATAGTAAGGAGTATTGGCGCGCTAGATGTACTAGGGGCCTCCTGAGTGGGCAAGACTCGTGTAGACGAAGGAGGGAATGATGCAGTACCATGCTTACTCCCCTCACTTGAGGAATCATCTTGGGCATCATTGTCATTATCACATAAATCACATTTATTTAAATGAATAGGAATTCTGGCTTCCCCACATTCAGAACACAGTCTATCTGGTAGTTCAGACATGTTAAACAGGCATAAACTTGATCAGAAAGTACAAAAAACGTTTTAAAATAAAACCGTTACTGTCACTTTAAATTTTAAACTGAACACACTTTATTACTGCAATTGCGAAAAAACATGAAGGAATTGTTCAAAATTCACCAAATTTTCACCACAGCGTCTTAAAGCCTTGAAAATATTGCACACCAATTTTGGAAGCTTTAACCCTTAAAATAACGGAACCGGAGCCGTTTTAAGCTTTAAACCCCTTTACAGTCCCTGGTATCTGCTTTGCTGAGACCCAACCAAACCCAAAGGGGAATACGATACCAAATGACGCCTTCAGAAGTCTTTTATAAGTATCAGAGCTCCTCTCACATGCGACTGCATGCCATGCCTCTCAAAAACAAGTGCGCAACACCGGCGCGAAAATGAGACTCTGCCTATGCTTTGGGAAAGCCCCTAAAGAATAAGGTGTCTAAAACAGTGCCTGCCGATATTATTAAATCAAAATACCCAGAATAAATGATTCCTCAAGGCTAAATAAGTGTTAATATCAATCGATTTAGCCCAAAAAAAAAATCTACAGTTTAAATAAGCCCTTGTGAAGCCCTTATTTACAATCGTAATAAACATGGCTTACCGGATCCCATAGGGAAAATGACAGCTTCCAGCATTACATCGTCTTGTTAGAATGTGTCATACCTCAAGCAGCAAGAGACTGCAAACTGTTCCCCCAACTGAAGTTAATTGCTCTCAACAGTCCTGTGTGGAACAGCCATGGATTTTAGTTACGGTTGCTAAAATCATTTTCCTCATACAAACAGAATTCTTCATCTCTTTTCTGTTTCTGAGTAAATAGTACGTACCAGCACTATTTGAAAATAACAAACTCTTGATTGAATAATGAAAAACTACAGTTAAACACTAAAAAACTCTAAGCCATCTCCGTGGAGATGTTGCCTGTACAACGGCAAAGAGAATGACTGGGGTAGGCGGAGCCTAGGAGGGATCATGTGACCAGCTTTGCTGGGCTCTTTGCCATTTCCTGTTGGGGAGGAGAATATCCCACAAGTAAGGATGACGCCGTGGACCGGACACACCTATGTTGGAGAAAACCCTTTCTCCCAAAAATAGCCTCCGAAGAAGCAAGGTATCAAATTTGTTAAATTTGAAAAAGTATGAAACGCAGACCAAGACTCCGTCTTGTAATCTGTTCAACAGAAGCCACATTTAAAAAAGGCCCAAGTGAAAACCACAGCTCTAGTAGAATGAGCTGTAATCCCTTCAGGAGGCTGCTGTCCAGCAGTCTCATAAGCTAAATGAATTATGCTTTTTAACCAAAAAGACAGAGAGGTTGCTGAAGTCCTTTGACCTCTCCTCTGTCCAGAATAGACAACAAACAAGGTGAATGTTTGATGAAAATCTGTAGTAGCTTGTAAGTAAAACTTTAAAACACGAACCACGTCCAAATTGTGTAATAGACGTTCCTTCTTTGAAGAAGGATTAGGATACAAGAATGGAACAACAATCTCTTGAGTGATATTCTTGTTAGATACCACCTTAGGTAAAAACCCAGGTTGGTACACAGGACTACCTTATCCGTACGGAGAACCAGATAAGGAGAATCACATTGCAACGCAGATAACTCGGAGACTCTATGAGCCGAGGAAATAGCTACCAAAAAGGAACTTTCCAAGATAGAAGTTTGATATCTATGGAATGAAAAGGTTCAAATGGAACTCCTTGAAGAACCTTAAGAACCAGCTTTAAGCTCCATGGCGGAGCAACATTTTTAACCACAGGCTTGGTTCTAACCAAAGCCTGACCAAATGCCTGAACGTCTAGAATACCTGCCAGACGCTTGTGCAAAAGAATAGACAGAGTAGAAATCTGTCCTTTTAAAGAACTAGCTGACAACCCTTTTCTCAAAATCATCTTGGAGAAAAGATAATATCCTGGGAATCCAGACTTTACTCCATGAGTAACCCTTGGATTCATAACAATAAGATATTTACACCATATCTTATGTTAAATTTTCCTAGAGACAGGCTTTTATGCCTGTATTAAGGTATCAATTACTGACCCGGAGAAGCCATGCTTTGATAATATCAAGCGTTCTGTCTCCAGGCAGTCCATCTCAGATTAGTTATATTTAGATGGTTGAAAAGACCCTGAGGTAGAGGGTCCTGTCTCAGAAGCAGAGACCGTGGTGGAAAGGATGACATGTCCACCAGATCTGCATACCAGGTCCTGCGTGGCCACGCAGGCGCTGTCAAAAGCACCAAAGCACTCTCCTGCTTGATCTTGTGCAAACCCCTCCAGAGGGAATTCCCACTCCCCCGGATGAAAAGTCTGACGACTTAGAAAATCTGCCTCCCAGATCTCAACACCTGGGATAGGGATAGCTTTTAGACAAGAGTGAGTCTCTGTCCAGTGAATTATTTTAAGACTTCTAACATTGCTAGGGAACTTCTGTTCCCCCTTGATGGTTGATGTAAGCCACAGTCGTGATATTGTCCGACTGAAATATGATGTACCTCAGAGTTGCTAACTGAGGCCAAGTCTGAAGAGCATGGAATATCGCTCCCAGTTCCAGAATATTCATTAGAAGGAGGGTCTCCTCCTGAGTCCACTATCCCTGAGCCTTCAGGGAGTTCCAGACTGTATCCCAACCTAAAAGGCTGGCATCTGTTGTAACAATTGTCCCATCTGACCTGCGGAAGGTCATACCCTTGGACAGATGGACCCGAGATAGTCACCAGAGAAGAGAATCTCTGGTTTCTTGGTCCGGATTTAACAGGAGAACAAATCTGTGTAATCCCCGTTCCTCTGGCTGAGCATGCATAGTTGCAGTGGTCTGAAATGTAGGCGTGCAAACGGTACTATGTCCCTTGCCGCTACCATTAAGCCGATTACATTCATGTACTGAGCCACCAAAGGGCGCGGATGGAATGAAGAACACGGCAGAAATTTAGAAACTTTGACAACCTGGACTCCGTCAGGTAAATTTTAATTTCTACAAAATCTATCAGAATCCCTAGGAGGGAAACCCTTGATATTGGGGATAGAGAACTCTTTCCTTGTTCACTTTCTACCCATGCGATCTCAGAAATGCCAGTACTACGTCCGTATGAGACTTGGCAACTTGGATGTTTGACGCCTGTATCAGGATGTCGTCTAAATAAGGGGCCACTTCTATGCCCCGCGGCCTAAGGACCGCCAAAGTGACCCCAGAACCTCCATAAAGATTCTAGGGGCTGTAGTTAACCCAAAGGAAAGAGCTACAAACTGGTAATGCCTGTCTAAAAAGGCAAACCTGAAAAACCGATGGTGATCTTTATGCATCGTAATGTGAGGATAAGCATCCTTCAAATCCATTGTAGTCCTCTATTGACTCTCCTGGATCATAGTTAAGATGGTACGAATAGTTTCCATCTTAAATGATAGAATTCTAAAGAATTTGTTTAAGATCTTTTAGATCCAAAATAGGTCTGAAGGTTTCCTTTCCTTGGGAACCACAAACCGATTTGAGGAAAACTGTGTCCCTGTTCCTCTATTGGAACTGAATGGGTCACGTACACAATGCAAGAATGTCTCTTTCTTTATCTGGTTTGCAGATAAATGTGAAAGGCAAAAACTCCCCTTTTTTGGGGGGGAAAGCTTTGAAATCCAGAAGATATCTCTGGGGTATAATTTCCAATGCCCAGGGATCCTGGGCATCTCTTGCCCACGCCTGGGCGAAGAATGAAGTCTGCCCCCTATAGGATCCGTTACCAGATAGGGTTCCGTTCGTCATGCTGTTTTAGAGGCAGCAGCAGGCTCCTTGACCTGCTTATCTTTGTTCCAGGTCCGGTTGTCTCCAGACCGCCTTGGACTGAGCAAAAGTTCCCTCTTATTTTGCCTTAGAGGAAGTTGATGCCACACCTGCCTTGAATTTTCGAAAGGCACGAAAATTAGGCCTTTTTTGTCCCTTGATTTGGACCTGTCCTGAGGAAGGGCATGATCTTTTCCTCCAGTGATATAAGTAATAATCTCCTTCAAACTAGGCCTGAATAGGGTCTGCCCCTTGAAGGGAAGTTAAGTAGCTTATTTATTAAAGTCACGACAGCTGACCATGATATAAGCCATAGCGCTCTGAGCGCCAGTATAGTAAAAAACAGAATTCTTAGCCGTTAGTCTAGTCAAAGGAACAAAGGCATCAGAAAACAAAGGAATTGGCTAGCTTAAGTGCTCTAAGCTTGTCAAATATATTCATCCAATGGAGCCTGTAAAGCCTCATCAAGAGACTCAAACCAGAACGCCGCAGCAGCAGTGACAGGAGCAATGCGTGCAAGGGGCTGCAGGATAAAACCTTGTTGAATAAATATTTTTTATCCATTGGATCTAAAAAAGCACAACAGTCCTCGCCAGAGGTAGTGGTACGCTTAGCTAGAGTAGAAACTCTTCTCTCCACCTTAGGAACTGTCTGCCATAAGTCCCGTGTGGTGGCAACTATTAGAAAACATTCTTCTAAAAAATAGGAGGGGAAGAGAACGGCACACCTGGTCTATCCCATTCCTTATGAAAAATTTTAGTAAACCTCTTTAGGTATTGGAAAAACATAAGTACACACCGGCACTGCATATTATTTATCCAGTCTACACAATTTCTCTGGCACTGCGATTGTACACATTCATTCAGAGCAGCTAAAGCCTCCCTGAGCAACAAGTGGAGGTTCTCAAGCATAAATTTTAAATGTAGAAATATCAGAATCAGGTTAAATCATCTTCCCTGAGTCACAAATATCACCCACAGACTAAGCATATTGTGAGGTAGTATCAGACATGGTTCTTAAAGCGTCTGTATGCTCTGTATCTACCCCCAGAGCCGTTTTGCTTTCCTTTAATTTCAGGTAGTCTGACTAATACTGCTGCCAGTGTATTATACACAACCTTTGCCATGTCTTGTAAAATAAACGCTATGGGCGCCATTGATATACTTGGCGCCATTTGAGCGTGAGTCCCTGGAGCGGGAGTCAAAGGGTCTGACACGTGGGGAGAGTTAGTCGGCATAACTTCCCCCTCGACAGAATCCTCTGGTAAAATAAACGCTATGGGTGCCCTTGATGTACTTGGCGCCATTTGAGCGTGAGTCCCTAAAGCGGGAGTCAAAGGGTCTGACACGTGGGGAGAGTTAGTCGGCATAACTTCCCCCTCGACAGAATCCTCTGGTGATAATGTTTTTAAATACAAAAAATGATCTTTATTGTTTAACATGAAATCAGTACATCTGGTACACATTCTAAAATGGGGTTCCACCATGGCTTTAAACATAATAAACACAGAGCCTCCTCTATGTTAGACATGTTAGAACTAATAAAGAGACTAGTAAGCTTGGAAAACACTTTAAATCAAGTTAACAAGCAAATATAACAAACGTTACTGTGCCTTTAAGAGAAACAAATTTTGTCAAAATTTGAAAAACAGTGAAAAAAGGCAGTAAATCAAACTAAATTTTTACAGTACATGTAATAAGTTAACAGAGCATTGCACCCACTTGCAAATGGATGATTAACCCCTTAATGCAAAAAACAGATAAAAAAAAAAAAAAAAACATTTTTTTTTTAAACAGACACAACAAAACTGCCACAGCTGAGCTGTGGATTACCTTCCCTATAACTGTTTCTATGCAAAATTTAAGCCAGCCATGTGGAAAAATTAGGCCCCAATAAGTTTTATCACCAAACATATGTTAAAAAACGATTAAACATGCCAGCAAACGTTTTAAAACACATTCTTATAAGAGTATGTATGTCTATTAATAAGCCTGATCCAGTCGCTATCACTGCATTTAAGGCTTTACTTACATTACTTCGGTATCAGCAGTATTTTCTTAGTCAATTCCATTCCTTAGAAAAATATATTACTGCACATACCTTAGCATATATCTCTATCAATCAGCCTGGTACCAGTCGCTTTCACTGCATTTAAAGGCTGTACTTACATTACTTCGGTATCAGCAGTATTTTCTTAGTCAATTCCATTTCTTAGAAAAATATTTTACTGCACATACCTTATTTGCAGGAAAACCTGCACGCCATTCCCCCTCTGAAGTACCTTACTCCTCAGAATGTGTGAGAACAGCAACTGGATCTTAGTTACGTCTGCTAAGATCATAGAAAAAACACAGGCAGATTCTTCTTCCAAATACTGCCTGAGATAAACAGCACACTCCGGTGCCATTTAAAAATAACAAACTTTTGATTGAAGAAATAAACTAAGTATAAAAAACCACAGACTCTCACGACCTCCTATCTATGTTGAGACTTGCAAGAGAATGACTGGTAATGGCAGTTAGGGGAGGAGCTATATAGCAGCTTTGCTGTGGGTGGACTCTTGCAACTTCCTGTTGGGAAGGAGAATATATCCCATAAGTAATGGATGATCCGTGGACTGGATACACTTAACAAGAGAAATAATATTTTAGAATTTGTTTCCTGCAGTGCAATCACAATATTATAAGTAAAACATCTCACAATCTCAATATTGTGAAATATGAATATTACAAATGCGAAAACGCGATTGTAATATTGTGAAATATTGAAATATGAAAATGTAATTGCAATATTGTGAAATATGAATATTGAGAAAGCGCAATTGCAATATTAAAATAAGTACAAATACACGTCTAAGTACACAATAGAAGATTAGTACACTCACATTTACATACATATTGTAACATTATACTATATTATATATATTATATATATTAAACAACGTATATACATATATCACATACCCACAATCCCCCAGTTTCTATAGGTGTATTATTGATATGTTAAATTCACTATTATATTGTGAGAACAAGGGTTGAGTTTCTGTTAACACATGTAAATTGTATTGTCAAACAGTACTGTTTTACAGATCATTTACATTACATTGCTGTTTTGAATATATCCTGGTATTAGTGCCGCAGAGTAAGCCACTGAAATGTATGGTAATACACTTCTCGGCGATGCTGCTTTTAAACAGTCTGTCATCAGGAGCATGCATGTGCATTAAGCCACCTGGTAGCAGTTTGTGGCTATGTTATATAATATTTGTTTTTATACAATGTATTTTAAATAAATCATTGCTCAGCTGCGGAGCAGCAGTGTATGAGCCATTAATCATACAGAATGTTTAATCATTGAGCAATACGTTTGCTCTTATAAATGTGAATAAGTTTAATGTGCATATATCTGTTTGAAAAGATTGGGACATACTACACAATACGCGATATCTTGCCTCAAGAGACATTCCATTATTGGAACACACCGTTTGGACACGGATTGGGACTGATATCCTCTATATTAAAGGGACAGTATTTCACCAACACATTTGCATCACTATATTTTGGTATTATTTTTGTATTTTAGGGCCTTTTAATATATATTGGGGTTTTTTCATAGTGTTTGCAACAATGTTTATATCAATGTTATACATATACAATGCTACCTCAGAATGCTACAGACACTCATGGCAGCAAAGTTTGCAATTATGTATAACATTGCTTACTGCTTATACATTAATTATGCACAACAATGTTGCAAAATCTGCTGCCAAAAAGTCAAGGACATGTGCACACTCCTGAGCTCATCTAGGATTACTCTTTAACAAAGGATACCAAGAGAAATTGAATAAAAGTAAATTGAAAGGTTGTTTAAAATTGCATGCTCTTTGTGAATCAGGAGTGTTTAATTCTGACTTTACTGTCTTTTTAATTACAGTATAAATATAAAACCTGTTGGGATCTATTATGTTTATCAAACCAGCATAAGGATCCTACTTTTGTTTCAAGTATATGGGAGCCACTTATTACCAACACATTTTGGTCTCCATTTCAGTGGCAGTAAATAGAAGCAGCTCCACAATAATCTATAATAATTAGGGACCCTAAATCTCCCTCCTCCTCCCTAAGAGACATTATGATTTATATAATTTATTTGTAGAGCTAAAAAAGATTCTGCAGCTCTATAATAAGATGGGTGCAGTATACAATGGTAACATTTATATGAGGCAATAATAGACAAATGTGTAGAGGGCCAACTGTTGTAGACCACCTTGAATGTTTATTTACATGACAGCTGGGCTTGTGGGCTTACATGCCAATAGAACAGTGTACAGGGAGTGCAGAATTATTAGGCAAAGTATTTTGACCACATCATCCTCTTTATGCATGTTGTCTTACTCCAAGCTGTATAGGCTCGAAAGCCTACTACCAATTAAGCATATTAGGTGATGTGCATCACTGTAATGAGAAGGGGTGTGGTCTAATGACATTAACACCCTATATCAGGTGTGCATAATTATTAGGCAACTTCCTTTCCTTTGGCAAAATGGGTCAAAAGAAGGACTTGACAGGCTCAGAAAAGTCAAAAATAGTGAGATATCTTGCAGAGGGATGCAGCACTCTTAAAATTGCAAAGCTTCTGAAGCGTGATCATCGAACAATCAAGCGTTTCATTCAAAATAGTCAACAGGGTCGCAAGAAGCGTGTGGAAAAACCAAGGCGCAAAATAACTGCCCATGAACTGAGAAAAGTCAAGCGTGCAGCTGCCAAGATGCCACTTGCCACCAGTTTGGCCATATTTCAGAGCTGCAACATCACTGGAGTGCCCAAAAGCACAAGGTGTGCAATACTCAGAGACATGGCCAAGGTAAGAAAGGCTGAAAGACGACCACAACTGAACAAGACACACAAGCTGAAACGTCAAGACTGGGCCAAGAAATATCTCAAGACTGATTTTTCTAAGGTTTTATGGACTGATGAAATGAGAGTGAGTCTTGATGGGCCAGATGGATGGGCCCGTGGCTGGATTGGTAAAGGGCAGAGAGCTCCAGTCCAACTCAGACGCCAGCAAGGTGGAGGTGGAGTACTGGTTTGGGCTGGTATCATCAAAGATGAGCTTGTGGGGCCTTTTCGGGTTGAAGATGGAGTCAAGCTCAACTCCCAGTCCTACTGCCAGTTTCTGGAAGACACCTTCTTCAAGCAGTGGTACAGGAAGAAGTCTGCATCCTTCAAGAAAAACATGATTTTCATGCAGGACAATGCTCCATCACACGCGTCCAAGTACTCCACAGCGTGGCTAGCAAGAAAGGGTATAAAAGAAGAAAATCTAATGACATGGCCTCCTTGTTCACCTGATGTGAACCCCATTGAGAACCTGTGGTCCATCATCAAATGTGAGATTTACAAGGAGGGAAAACAGTACACCTCTCTGAACAGTGTCTGGGAGGCTGTGGTTGCTGCTGCACGCAATGTTGATGGTGAACAGATCAAAACACTGACAGAATCCATGGATGGCAGGCTTTTGAGTGTCCTTGCAAAGAAAGGTGGCTATATTGGTCACTGATTTGTTTTTGTTTTGTTTTTGAATGTCAGAAATGTATATTTGTGAATGTTGAGATGTTATATTGGTTTCACTGGTAAAAATAAATAATTGAAATGGGTATATATTTGTTTTTTGTTAAGTTGCCTAATAATTATGCACAGTAATAGTCACCTGCACACACAGATATCCCCCTAAAATAGCTATAACTAAAAACAAACTAAAAACTACTTCCAAAACTATTCAGCTTTGATATAAATGAGTTTTTCGGGTTCATTGAGAACATGGTTGTTGTTAAATAATAAAATTAATCCTCACAAATACAACTTGCCTAATAATTCTGCACTCCCTGTATTTCCCTATTCTAGGACTAGATTTCATAAAAAAGGAAATTTATGCTTACCTGATAAATTTGTTTCTTTTATGATATGACGAGTCCACGGATTTCATCCTTACTTATGGGATATCGCCTCCTGGTCAGCAGGAGGAGGAGGCCAAGAGCACCACAGCAGAGCTGTATATATATAGCTCCTCCCTTCCCTCCCACTCCAGTCATTCGACCGAAGTTAGGAAGAGAAAGGAAAAGCCAAGGTGCAGAGGTGACTGAAGTTTAACAAAAAATAAAAACCTGTCTTAGAAAATGACAGGGTGGGCCGTGGACTCGTCATATCGTAAAAGAAACAAATTTATCAGGTAAGCATACATTTCCTTTTCTTTTACAAGATATGACGAGTCCACAGATTTCATCCTTACTTATGGGATACAATACCAAAGCTATAGGACATGGATGAAAGGGAGGGACAAGACAGGAACCTAAACGGAAGCACCACTGCTTGAAGAACCTTTCTCCCAAAAACAGCCTCAGACGAGGCAAAAGTGTCAAATTTGTAGAATTTGGAAAAAGTGTGAAGAGACGACCAACTTGCAGCCTTGCAAATCTGTTCAACAGAAGCATAATTTTTAAATGCCCATGAGGAAGCAACAGCCCTAGTAGAATGAGCCGTAATTCTTTCAGGAGGCTGCTGTCCAGCAGTCTCATATGCAAAACGGATGATACTCTTCAGCCAAAAAGAAAGAGAGAGGTAGCCGTAGCTTTCTGGCCCCTACGTTTTCCAGAAAAAAACAACAAATAATGAAGATGATTGACGAAATTCTTTAGTCTCCTGCAAGTAAAACTTCAGGGCACGGACCACGTCCAAGTTATGTAACAGACGCTCCTTCTTAGAAGAAGGATTAGGACACAATGAAGGAACAATAATTTCCTGATTAATATTTTTGTTGGAAACAACCTTAGGAAGAAAACCAGGTTTGGTACGTAACACTACCTTATAGGAATGAAAAATAAGGTAAGGAGAATCTCATTGTAATGCCGAAAGCTCAGAAACTCTGCAAGCAGAAGAAATAGCAACCAAAAATAAAACTTTCCAAGATAACACTTTAATATCTATGGAATGCATAGGTTCAAACGGAACCTCTTGAAGAACCTTAAGAACTAAATTCAAACTCCAAGGAGGAGCAAGAGGTCTAAGCACAGGCCTGATTCTAGTCAGAGCCTGACAAAACGATTGAACATCCGGAATATCTGCCAGACATTTGTGTAGCAAAATAGATAAAGCAGAAATGAGAAAGGAGCAATGAGAATCACCGAAGCTCTCTCTTGATTGACTCAAGCAATCACCCAGGGAAGGAGAGCAAAAGGAGGTAACACATAAGCTAGGTTGAACGACCAAGGCACTGCCAAGGCATCTATCAGTTCGGCCTGAGGATCCCTGGACCTGGATCCGTATCTCGGGAGCTTGGCATTCTGACAAGACGCCATAAGATCCAGCTCCGGCCTGCCCCATCTGAGAACCAGATTGGCAAAGACTTCTGGATGGAGTCCCATTCCCCCAGATTAAAATCTCTGTCTGATCAAAAAATCCGCCTCCCAGTTATCCACTCCTGGAATGTAGATTGCGACAGATAAGAGTGAGTTTCCATCCACTGAAATATCTTGGTTACTTCTGTCATCGCTAAGGAACTCCTTGTTCCACCCTGATGATTGATGTAAGCTACAGTCGTGATGTTGTCCGACTGGAATCTGATGAATTTGGCTGAAGCCAACTGAGGCCAAGCCTGAAGCGCATTGAATATTGCTCTCAACTCCAGAATATTGATGGGAAATAGAGACTCCGACCGAGTCCATACACCCTGAGCCTTTAGGGAGTTTCAGACTGCCCCATCCTATCAAGCTGGCATCCGTTGTCACTATCACCCAAGAGGGTCTGTGGAAGCATGTCCCTTGAGACAGATGATCTGGCGACAACCACTAAGAAGAGAGTCCCTTGTCTCCTGATCCAGATCTATTTGAGGAGACAAATTTGCATAATCTCCATTCCATTGTCTGAGCATGCTCAGTTGTAGAGGTCTGAGATGAAAACGAGCAAACGGAATGATGTCCATTGCTGCCATCTTCAATCCAATTGCCTCCATGCACTGAGCCACTGACGGCCGAGGATTGGACTGAAGGGATCGGCATGTATTCAGAATCTTGAACTTTCTGACTTCCGTCAAAAAGATCTTCATGGATAGAAAGTCGATTTAAGTTCTCAGGAAAGGAACCCTTGTCTGTGGAATTAGTGAACTCTTTTCTAGATTCACCTTCCACCCGTGAGTTCTTAGAAATGATAGAACAATGTCGTTATGAGACCTTGTCAGCTGATAAGACGCCTGGATCAGAATATCGGCCAGATAAGGCACCACTGCAATGTCCCGCGGCCTGAGAACCGCCAGCAGAGACCCTAGAACCTTGAAAATTCTGGGTGCCGTGGCCAGCCCGAAAGGAAGGGCCACGAACTGAAAATGTTGGTCCAGAAAGGCAAACCTCAGGAACTTGTGATGATCTCTGTGGATAGGAATATGAAGATATGCATCCTTTAAGTCCACGGTAGTCATATATTGACCCTCCTGGATCAATGGAAGAATTGTCCGAATAGTCTCCATCTTGAAGGATGAAACTCTTAGAAACTGGTTTAGACTCTTGAAATCTAAAATGAGTCAGAACGTTCCCTCTTTATTGGGAACACCAAAAAGATTGGAGTAAAACCCCTGCCCCTGTTCCTGTATTGGAACGGGACAAATTACTCCCATGGAGAAGAGGTCTTTTACACAACGTAAAAACGCCTCTCTTTTTATCTAGTCTACAGACAATCGTGAAAGAAGAAACCTTCCTCTGGGGAAGGAATTTTTGAACTCCAACTGATACCCTTGAGACACGATTTCTAGTGTCCAGGAATCCTGAACGTCTCTTATCCCACTTTCAGACTTCTTGGTTTACCTAGGCTTCCACAAGAAGGGATGGGCCTCCATGCAGGCTTAGGAAGTTTCCACTGTCTTATCCTGCGTGATAAAGGGTACTGAACTCGGGGTACCCTCTTCATATGCAGTGTCAATGCTCACTATGCTACAGAAGTAGCCCGAGATATCAGAAACTATCTCCTTCAGAGCAGAGCTAAACAAGGATTTACCCTTGTAAGGAATAGAAAGGAGCTTAGTCTTAGAAGACACATCCGCAGACCAAGGCTGTACCCATAAGGTCCCGCGGGCGAAGACTGAACCCTTTTAAGGTTCTCATGCTGTCAGAATTAATAAAATGGTCAGCCAGCACCTGGATGCGATCAGCAACCCTTGAGCTGCAACCCACAGGACCACTGAAATCGAACCTGCAACCCTTGTGTTGCTACAGAGTTAAGCCCTAGTGTCATAGCAAGTGTCGAGCTACCTGACCGGCTAAATTCATTTATGTGTCTGTATACTATCCTATAGTCACAAAGGATGACCTAATAAAAAAAACAGTTCCAATTCAGTTAAGAAAATATTCACACAAAAAATTGCACTCTCTCTTTTAAAATAAAAAGAGCATCTTATTACTGTCATGCAAACCCATAGAAATATTAAGATAATATTGCTAGAACCAGACATTGTTAAGAACCTCAAAGCAATGTCTAAGCAAGGAACCGCAGAGCACTGCCTGTGGATAAGCAAGAATTCCAGACACTATAGGTAGAAAATGTGGAAAGGATTGGCCGGTGACACCAGACTCCTAATTTCACATTAGAAGGAGTATATATAAAAAAAAAAAAAAAATCAATAAAAGCAAATATGTTACTATCTATTTAAATTTTAAAAGGATAACAGTTTTCCTATACAGCAACTCACAGAAATAACAAGAGTTTAATATTGAAAACTTCTCATTTCTGTGACCAAAATTATTCAAGCATTATGGTAACCCTGCTGGAAACATATATTGCTAAAGACATTAAAGCAACCCAGACTTGTGCTGCAAGAAACCGCAGAGTACCGCATGTGGGAGAAGAAAGATCATTATCTTATGTGAACACTTGATCCCTGTTAAGTACCAAGCTGTAATATATCATAAACAGCAGAATGTATCAAATAAAAGGGACCCCACAAAAAAACGGTACTGTCACTTTAATTGAAAAAAGAACAACACTTTAGATGCAACTTCGTTCCTTCCAAGTCATAATAAATGAAGGCAAACACTTTAATTAGTATAGACACCCCATATGTTTAATCACTATGTAAAAATGAAAAACAATGGAGTAGAGCAGTTGAACTAGGACACAGAAAATATTGTGTAAACTGTACGCTACTAGTGCAAGAAGCATTCCAGCATTATGCAATACCCCCAGCTAATAGTCCATCAGTGTTGTTCCTGGAACGGCATAAAAAGGGGGCGCGTAAAATCTTCGGTATTATAGCCTAGCTCCGCCCATCGTGGGCGTATCAGGCTGAAACATCCGAAAAAACTAGGATGAAAAAAAAGCGACAAGTAGCAAAGCACTGTAACACACCGTAGAATGAAGCTCCCATTGCTTTAACAAAACGGGGTATATATTCCGGAATAAGCTCTTTCAAAAGCTGTCCGGTGCAATCAGACCTATAAAGTGCGCAACTAAAAAAGGCGCCAAACACAACTCCGCCCAACGTGGGCGTTATCAGTATCCTCTCCCGGTCGCCATTTATATAATAAAAAACGACCTACAGTTAAATATAAAAGCACCAAACAGTCGAATCCGAATAATAAAAAAGGCGGATTCCCCAACACTAAGCCATACAAGCATAGCTTATAAATTGTGGCCATAATAGATCTCCCGGTCGGCTAAAAGTAAACTGCCGAGAGAAAATAACCTAAGCCCTTACTCTTCTGAACCACTCTAGCCCAGCAATATGAGGACTCCCGGTCGGCTATAATTAAACCACCGGGAGGAAAAAAAAAAATGCAAGAGCAGAGTCCTGCTTAACGTTAAATCTGGAGGATATATACAACAACCCCAGTCTCAAGTATCGCCTCACACTGAGCCTTGTTCTTGCTAGCTCTACAGAGAAGGCTTTTTTATACACACAGGGCTCGTTCAATGCGTGGCTTCCTTTTTTAGCAATGCAGAGAGAGCTAAACCTTGCGTGTAACTGTCCCACAGTATCCCCTGAAGCTCTGAGGGGGCCATCTATATATGTAAGGGAGTTAAAGTTGAAGAGGACTAAAGCAAAGTTTCCGAATTCCTTCTGAGACTCTTTCTCACCCCCCAGAATAAAGTTAGCACTTACCTCATCTCCTGCCGGACAGTAAGGCAGTCTCCAGGTGTATGAGGTCCTCTCCCTCAAATGGACCTGTAATGAAAAAGAAAATCCTGAGTAAACATCCCTCAGGTTTTCTTGGTAGGGGTAGCAAACAAGTACATGGGAGGCGCAGTGAGAATTATGTCCCACAAGTTCCCATCGCTCTAAAGCCACCAAATGCTTCTCTTTTGTTATGGAAGAGACTGATCTGGTCTAGGCTACACCCCAGAACAAAGTACCACTCAGAGGCACTACTTTAAAAAATAATAAACTCTTGATTGAAGAATCTAAACTAACACCTCACTTTACCTCTTCCTATCACTAACACAAACAAAGAGAATGACTGGAGTGGGAGGGAAGGGAGGAGCTATATATACAGCTCTGCTGTGGTGCTCTTTGCCTCCTCCTGCTGACCAGGAGGCGATATCCCATAAGTAAGGATGAAATCCGTGAACTCGTCATATCTTGTAAAAGAAACAAAATTTATGCTTACCTGATAAATGTATTTATTTCTTGACTCGGTGAGTCCACGGATCATCATCATTTACTGTTGGGAATATCACTCCTGGCCAGCAGGAGGAGGCAAAGAGCACCACAGCAGAGCTGTTAAGTATCACTTCCCTTCCCACAAACCCAAGTCATTCTCTTTGCCTCTCGTGCAAGGAGGAGGTGAAGTAATTAGGAGAGTTTCGTTCTTCTTCTGCTCGGAGGGTTTCTGAACTCTCAGCTTTGCAGTGTGGTTTCCTTATCTCGTATTTCGGTAGATAAGGCAGTTCTTCGAACCAAGTTGGTTTTCTTCCTAAGGTTGTTTCAGACAGAGATTTTAGTCAGGAAATCGTTGTTCCTTTTCTCTGTCCTACTCTTTTTCTCATAAAGATCGTCGGGTGCACTACTTAGATGTTGTGCGGTACCTTAAATTTTCTCTGCAGGCTGCATTAGAAAGAAAAGGGGTGGGAGCTGCTTGTATATATACACGATGGGTGCTCCGGTTTCATATGAAGGCAGATATTTAGAGACAGTAACACTCTGATCGTTGTGCCGTTGGGAGGTGTTGGATGGAAGGCAAAATTAAGGGAGAGGGCGTGATAGTAAGCTACACTACAGAAAAAAGGGGAATAACCAGACAGCTGGTGGTACATAAGATGGCCACCAGCAGTAAGAGGAAGAAGGGGAAAGGTTAAAGAGCTAAGGAGTGATCACTACACTGAGGACAACAATAATAATAAAAAATAAATAAAAAAAAGTCCTTAACTGCATACTGGCAGACCTTCTGCCACTATTTAAGATGGTGCTGATCAGTTGGAGGTGAGGGAGGGAAGAGTGGTTTGGTAAAAATCAGGGAGTAGGAGGTGTCAGGTGGAAAAGTAATCTCTACTCTGCATCAAAAATTAACTCAACAAGCTAACTGATTAACCCCTTTACTGCCAGGAATTTCACATAGGGCATGCAGCTGCAATTAGCAGGATTCTAATTGCCAAAAATCAATGGCAAAGCCATGCATGTCTGCTATTTCGGAACAACAGGGATCGCAGAGAAGCTTTTTTTAACCATTTGTCAAATGACCACAGTAGTTGTGTGTAAATATTTTCAGTGAGAAAACCAAAGATTTTTTTATATGATCGTATCTGGCAGTCAAATAGCGGCACCAAATATACTAAAATGGGCCTGGATAAATACCTTGGGTTGTCTGCAAAAAAATGCACCTTTTAGAGATGCATTTGTATACATGGTCTAGATTCATTAAAGATCTATGCATTACTATTATACAGTCCATCAAATTTACATATGTATTTAATATGTGATATCACATAAAGCTAATGGGACCAACAGAGAATTAGAGAAAATTGGAAATAATGGCTGCAACATCTAGAAATGTTATGGTAGCAATCACTTTCTGTAAATGTTTGTTTCTAATTCACACTTGCATTGTCATGGCTGTCAGCTGCAGTAATCTTCATGACCGGGATTTCAAACATAATTATGTTTTTATTATGAGGTTTTCAAATGGAACTGTGTCTTTGTGACTGGGATTTCACCGTTTACCACTCTCGCTTCGGCCAAGATAACTTTTCTTTTCTTTCTTTTTTTTAATTATCAATTAAACAATTTACAGTATTCATAACCTCATGTCGCAATTGAGTTACAGAAATCAAAATATAGCAAAGACAAAAACCTGTTCATGACAGTGCGGTTTTCCAGTTTTACCAACATTTTTAGGACTACATTATTGCAATGGAGGAAACCTCGTCACACAGCGGTTTCACACTTTACAGTGTAAAAACTGTTCCAATCTAATTTTATAAGATAAGATAAGCTGTGGGCAATTTCTTCTAATAGAAACACATAGTTTTCTTGATTTAAGTTGTATATCTCGCCAAATCGGAAAATGGTACTTTATCCATCAATAATTGGAAATAACAAAAACAAAACATTTTTAATATATTAAAAAACTGTCAAAAAAATTATTACGCAAACATGCTCAGTATACCCATCATGCTTATATACAAATAACATTCATATTGCTTTATCAGTTATCAGGATGGATATACTAGCACCTAGCTGAACACGTCAAGTTAGCCAATCCCAAGAGACAAATGTGTCCAGGCACCTATTAGCAGCTAGCTCCCGCTAGTGTAGGATATGTGGATATTTATTTTCAACAAGGGACACTCACTGAACAAAGAACATTTGAAAATAGAAGTGAAGTTAAAAGTGTATTAAAATGACATGCTCTGTCCAATTCATGCAAGTGTAATTTTGACTTTTCTATCCCTTCAATAACAAGTATTTTTAACACTTACCTGAGACATTCCTTCCATATCCAACTGCATCAATTCAGTCTGGTTAACAGTAAGCAGAGCCATTCCAACACGGAATATAACTTCTAGACCCTGCAACAAAGCACAGTGGATCACATACCATATCAGCTTCACCACCTGGCTAAAATTTAAGCCAATCTTAAAATAAAATTAGCTAATATTTATCCCAAAAAAATTTGTTGCACAATGTAGCATTAAATCAATTTATGTTCATTTTGTGCAATTAATTTGTGAAAGTAAATCCTAGCGTTTTACAAGCTACTTTACTATTGAAACAAATAAAGGGCACTTTCATTCATGAAGTATAAGATACTTCATGAAGAAAGCTCCTTTATTTGATTCAATCGATCAGCGCTCTTAGCTCCTACAGCAGCCCACGGCTAAAAAATTTTTTGGCTAAGAGGTGACGATTGAATCAAATAAAGGAGCTTTCTACATGAAGTATCTTATACTTCATGAATGAAAGTCCCCTTTATTTGTTTCAATAGTTAATCCTAGCGTTTATAAAACGCTAGGATTTACTTTCACTTTAAATAACACTTATAAATAAAAGAAACTATAATATATAATCATATATAATACTGCAAATGATTACACTGCCACCACCTGGCTAGTTCACAATGCCACCCCGCTGACAGAGATAACAGAAACTATGTTCCACTGTATCTATCTGAGCATAAGAAAAATGTATATTACCTCATATATGAAGATATCAAAAACACGGGTAGCTATAGGAAGTGGAAACGTTGTGAGGAACAAAGTTAAAAACCAGGAGGATGCGTACATAGAAGTATGGAAGCAGTGGGAGCGGAAATGAAGGTTTAGCTCCGGGAGTTGGTCCTGAGAAAATGGGTGAGAGAAAGGACACTATTATTAAAATGACAGTAAACACCAAAAAACTAAATGTATGCTTACCTAATAAATGTATTTCTTTCTGGATATGGAGAGTCCACAACGTCATTCAATTACTATTACTATTCAATTATTAGTGGGAATATCACTCCTGACCAGCAAGAGGAGGCAAAGAGCACCACAGCAAAGCTGTTAAGTGTCGCTCCCCTACCCATAATCCCCAGTCATTCGACCGAAGGAAAATGGAAAAGGAATAACACAAAGGTGTAGAGGTGCCTGAGGTTTAGTAAAAAATTACTATCTTAATAAAGGGTGGGGTCGTGGACTCTCCATATCCGGAAAGAAATTTTTTTATCAGGTAAGCATACATTTTGTTTTCTTTCCTAAGATATGGAGGGTCCACAACGTCATTCAATTACTAGTGGGAACCAATACCCAAGCTAGAGGACACAGAAGGAACAGGGAGGGAGAACAAGACAGGAAGACCTAAACAGAAGGCATCACCGCTTGAAGAACCTTTCTCGCAAAAGAGGCCTCAGCCAAGGAAAAAAAAAATTCTAAAATTTGGAAAAAGTATGCAGAGAGGACCAAGTTGCAGCCTTTCAAATCTGTTCCACAGAAGCTTCATTTCTGAAAGCCCAAGAAGAGGAGACAGTCCTAGTGGAATGAACTGTAATTCTCTCAGGAGGCTGATGTCCAGCTGTCTCATAAGCAAAACGAATTATACTTCTCACCCAGAGAAGTAGCAGTAGCCTTTTGACCCTTACGATTTCCTAAGAAACAAACAGGGCAGAAGACTGGCAAAAATCCTTAGTTGCCTGAAGGTAGAATTTTAGAGCACGCACAACATCCAAGTTGTGCAACAGACGTTGTTTATGAGAAGAAGGATTGGGACAGAGAGAAGGAACAACAATTTCCTGATTAATATTAATATACGAAACCACTTTAGGAAGAAACCCCAATTTAGTACGAAGAACCGCCCTATCCGCATGAAAGATAAGGTAAGGTGAATCAAACTGCAAAGCCGAGAGTTCAGAAACTCTCAGAGCAGAAGAGATAGCAATAAGAAACAAAACCTTCCAAGATAGCAACTTAATATCTATGGAATGCATTGGCTCAAACGGAGCCTGTTGCAAAACTTTAAGAACAAGATTAAGGCTCCAAGGAGGAGCAACAGGTTTAAAAACAGGCCTGATTCTGACCAGGGCCTGACAAAAAGATTGAACATCTGGCAAATCCGCCAGACGCTTGTATAACAAAATAGATAATGCAGAAATCTGACCTTTCAGAGAACTGACTGACAACCCTTTCTCCAGACCTTCCTGTAGAAAAGACAACATTCTAGGAATCCTGACCCTACTCCAAGAGTAGCCCTTTGATTCATAAAAGGTATTTACACCATACCCAATGGTAAATTTTTCAAGTAACAGGCTTGCGAGCCTGGACATGGTCTCAATGACCGACTCAGAAAATCCTTGCTTAGACAGAACTAAGGGATTAATCTCTAAGCAGTCAGCTTCAGAGAAACAAGATTTGGATGGAGGAATGGACCCTGAGTTAGAAGGTCCTTCCTCAGAGGCAACCTTCAAGGTGGCCGAGATGACATCTTCACTAGGTCTGCATATCAGATCCTGCGAGGCCATGCAGGAGCTATTAGAATTACAGATGCTCTCTCCTGTTTGATATGAGCAATAACTTGTGGAAGGAGCGCAAACGGAAGAAACAGGGTTGCTAGACCGAAATCCCAACTGTACCATGGAAGCTTGGTGTTCTGCTGAGATGCCATCAGATTAGACTCCGGCATCCCTTATTTGAGGGTTAACCTGGAGGACACATCCGGATGGTGAGCCCACTTCCCGGGATGAAATGTCTGTCTGCTCAGGAAATCCGCTTGCCAGTTGTCCACTCCAGGAATGTGGATGGCAGATGGACAACAATTGTGAGCTTCTGCCCACTGAATAATCTGTGCCACCTCCTTCATGGCTTAGGAACTCTGAGTTCCTCCCTGGTGGTTGATGTAAGCCACTAAGGTGATGTTGTCCAACTGAAAGAGGAGAGAATTCTGGATTTCCTGACCTCCGACAGAAAATTTTTCATAGATAGGGAATCTATTAGGGTCCCTAAGAAAACCACCCTTGTAGCTGGAACAAGGGAACTCTTTTTCCAGATTCACTTTCCAACCGTGGGAAATTAGAAAAGAAACAAGATCTCTGTATGAGAGTTTGCTTATTGAAAAGATGGCCTGAATCAATATGTCATCCAGGAATGGAGCCACTGCAACTCCCCGAGACCTGATCACTGCCAAGAGAGCCCCCAGAACCGAAAGAGCCACAAACTGAAAGTGTTTGTCTAGAAAGGCGAATGGCAGGAATTTGTGATGATCCCTGTGGATGGGAACATGAAGATACGCGTCCTTCAGGTATATGGTCATCATGAACTGACCCTCTTGGACCAAAGGAAGAATGGAACGTATGGTTTCCATTTTGAAGGACGGTACCCTGAGAAACTTGTTGAGGCACTTTAGGTCTAAAATGGTTTGAAAAGTTCCCTCTTATTTGGGCACCACGAACAGATTTGAATAGAATCTGAGACCCTGTTCCCTTACTGGAACTATCACTCCCAGGGAGGAAAGGTCCTGAACGCAGTTCAAGAATGCCTCTCTTTTTACCTGGTCTGCAGATAATCTTGAGAGGTGGAATCTGCCCCTGGGAGGGAAAGTTTTGAATTCTATTTTGTAACCCTGAGATCCTATGTCCACAGCCCAAGGATCTGGGACATCTTGTCTTCACGCATGACAAAACAGGGAAAGTCTGCCCCCACTTGATCGAATCCCGGACCAAGGGCCGACCCTTCATGCTGACTTAGACTCAGCTGAGGGTTTCTTTGATTGCTTCCCCTTATTCCAAGACTGATTGGGCTTCCAAGAAGACTTGGACTGCACCTGCTTGGAAGAGGGAGAGGAAGACTTTTGCCCTTTGACGTCCTTGGAGTCAGTTCTTCTTGTCTTGCGGTAGAAAAGACCCCTTTTCCACCCGTAATATCAGAAATTATTTCTGCCAGACAAGGTCCAAACAAGGTCTTACCCTTGTAAGGCAGGGCCAGAAGTTCGGACTTAGAGGTAACATCAGCTGACCAAGATTTTAGCCACAATGCCCTGTGGGCTAGGACAGTGAAGCCAGGCATTTTGGATACCAGTCTAATAACGTGCATATTGGCATCAGAAATAAAATCCTATCTTGTATCTCCTCCAACGGAGTCTCTACTAAAATTGATTCAGACAAGGCGTTGTACCAATAAGATGCAGCACTTGCTACTGTGGCAATACAAACTGCAGGTTGCCATTGAAGACCTTGATGAACATACATCTTCTTCAAATAAGCTTCCAGCTTTTTGTCCATGGGATCCTTAAAGGAGCAGCTATCCTCTATATGGATCGTAGTTCTCTTACCCAGAGTAGAAATAGCCCCTTCTACTTTAGGCACCATGCGCCAAGAATCTTTAATGGTGTCAGCAACAGGAAACATCTATTTAAATACGGGAGACTGGGAGAAAGGAATCCCTGGCTTTTCCCATTCCTGCGAAATAATCTCCGTCACACGATCTGGGACAGGAAAAACTTCCACAGAGGAAGGAACATAATAGTATTTATTAAGTTTACTAGACTTCTTAGGGTTGACAACAACAGAAATATCAGAGTCATCCAAAGTAGCCAATACCTCCTTTAACAGTACACGAAGGTGTTCAAGTTTAAATCTGAAGTTTACTTCTTCAGTATCAGATGAAGGAATAATACTGTCCGAATCTGAGATTTTAGAGGCTACGGACTTATCCTTCTCAGACTTATGAGGGAGGGCAAATACACACAGAGAGAAGTACACCCTATGGGAAAACTCTATGGGAAAAAGGGGAAACCAGACGTGGACTCCTTGCTCAGTGTGCTTAGAGGAATATGGCTACACCTCACTGACGAGGCCCAATGAAGGCCAAAACTATCGTCTGGGGTTGCTGTGTTCCTTGCTCAGAGAGGAATTGCCTGGTATTTCGGCGTTGGACTGACCGTAATAGGCGGGATCAGACTGATATACTACAGGAAAGTTCTTCTCTGTGAAAAGCATTACTGGGCTAAAAGAAGCTGCATCCAGGTGGTAAATCCCCATAGAACAGGCTAACAATAGTATTGAGCCAGTTGTTCGTTCCTGTGAGTGTGCTTCTCTCTGTGTTTATTTATGAGGGAGGGCAACTGTGTAGCGGTAGGTGGAACAGAAACCTTACTATCTGAATGTCTAATGTTCCTCTTAAGTTTTCACAGCATAGGAAAAGCAGATAATGTTGCAGATACCGCAGAAGATACCTCTGCAGCAAAATCTGCAGGCAAATAAACTCCTCCAGGAGGCTGAGAGGAACTGCAGGGCACTGCATGTGATGCCATAGAGGCTTGGGACATTTGAGGAGAAAGCTGTGGCATTGCTTAAACAGCATCTTCCTGAGAGACATTGGGCTCAGCGGTCAACAATTTATATTTGAATTGAAGTGTTCTAGCTAAGCATGCAGCACAGAATTACATAGGCAAATCAATTTGTGCCTCTAGGCATAACAAGCATTTGTCAAAAGACAGAGTCTTCCATGTCCATAATACTAAATAAAAGAAATTCCAAATTGTAGAATTTTTTTAAATACACTGTCACTTTAAGAATTTTTAATACCACAATTTAGCTGCCAGAAGTCTCTAAAGCGATCTTATAGTAGATATACACTGAAGAGACTGAAATTCAATGATGCCGCTCCGCGAATATCCGATAGCAGAGAGAAGTCACATGACCGGCAGAGAGAGGAAACTATACAGCAAGTAAAATGCGCGCGTTTCCCTCTGCCTACAACATAAGATGCAAGTAGCTGCAGCTGGTTTCAAACTCAAGCAGTTTGTCAGTTAGCCTGTCTAGCTAAGCAAGCAAAGAAAACCAACTGCCAAATTTTAATTTTATACATAAATCCCTGTATAAGACATAAGCCACACACACATACTAATAAAGTATTTCAACAAAATTAGCCCAAATAGGAAAAACATCCCAATAAAGGGAAGATTAACCCCTAGGGGCCTATTTATCATGATGCGAGCGGACATGATCCGATATTGCGGATCATGTCCGCTGCACATCGATAAATGCCGACAGCATACGCTCTCGGAATTTATCATTGCACCAGCAGTTCTGGTAAACTGCTGGTGCAATACCGCCCCCTGCAGATTGGCCGCTAGCAGGGGGTGTCAATCAACCCGATCGTATTGGATTGGGTTGATTTTCGGCAATGTCTGTCCGCTGCCTCAGAGCAGGCGGACAGGTTATGGAGCAGCAGTCTTTACACAGACCGCCAGAAACACAGGGCATCCATACGGAGCTTGATAAATAGGCCCCCTAGTCTCAACATACATTATGTGCCTGCCCACTGCCAAAGAAAATCCTGTATAAAGGATTTAAAAAATGTCCCCATCTACTGCATATGACATATTCTTCTAAAGTTCAAGTCTCAAAGACCTAGAAGACAAAAGCACTTACCTGCAGTCTAGCTGTCCGGCAGGAAGACAGCTCACAAGGCGTGAAAGGACACATACTCCTTACAGAAATAAGAAAAAACAGAGTAACCAACTCTGGCTTTCTGTACCATGGGCAGCAATGACTTGAGGAAACAAAGCAAGGACTATCTCACAACTTCTTAACTGCTTAAAAGCCACCACTAGTCTACTGAAGAGATTGACGTAGACTCAGCTAAACCCAAATCCATGTTTGCAGGGAAAAGTACCCCAAAAAAAGAATTAATTTCTTCAGACACCAAACTTCACCTCCTCCATTGACAGAGGCAAAGAGAATGACTGGGGATTATGGGTAGGGGAGTGACACTTAACAGCTTTGCTGTGGTGCTCTTTGCCTCCTCCTGCTGGCCAGGAGTGATATTCCCACTAGTAATTGAATGAAGTTTTGGACTCTCCATATCTTAGGAAAGAAATAAAGATTTATTTGACTGCTTTGCATTTCCATCATTCTGCACATAGAATATGGCCTTAAAGGGACATACAACGCCTAAAATTTCCTTTCATTATTCAGAAAGAACATACATTTTTAACAAACTTTTTAATTTACTGATACTATCAATCTTGCTTCATTTAATTGGTATCATTTGTTGAAAAAGAAGCAATGCACTACAGGGAGCTAGCTCAACACATCAGAAGCCAAATATGTGCAGCCACCAATCGACAGCTAGCTCTCAGCTCCTGTGCCTACCTAGCTATGCTTTTCAACAAAGGAAACCAGGAGAACTAAGCAAACTAGATAAATAGAATTAAATTTGAAAGTTGTTTAAAATGGTTTGCTCTATCTGAATCATGAAGGAAAATGCTGGGTTTCATATACCTTTAAAGCCATTTACCAACACTGCTTTAGGGACGTATTTGAGATGCAATGATGCTCCAGAGATGATATTGCATCTTAAAAGACTTTGGCCATGGAGGAAATAGGAAGAGTAAGTGTATGCGGTTCTCCCTTTAAAAATGAGGATTGCTCAGAAAAAAAAAAACATAATTTATGCTTACCTGATAAATTTATTTCTCTTGTGGTGTATCCAGTCCACGGATCATCCATTACTTATGGGATATTAACTCCTCCCCAACAGGAAGTGCAAGAGGATTCACCCAGCAGAGCTGCTATATAGCTCCTCCCCTAACTGCCATTACCAGTCATTCGACCGAAAACATGCAGAGAAAGGAAAACCATAGGGTACAGTGGTGACTGTAGTTTAATGGAAAAATTACCTGCCTTAAAGTGACAGGGCGGGCCGTGGACTGGATACACCACAAGAGAAATAAATTTATCAGGTAAGCATAAATTATGTTTTCTCTTGTTAAGTGTATCCAGTCCACGGATCATCCATTACTTATGGGATACCAATACCAAAGCTAAAGTACACGGATGACGGGAGGGACAGGCAGGCTCTTTATACGGAAGGAACCACTGCCTGAAGAACCTTTCTCCCAAAAACAGCCTCCGAAGAAGCAAAAGTGTCAAATTTGTAAAATTTGGAAAAAGTATGAAGAGAAGACCAAGTTGCAGCCTTGCAAATCTGTTCAACAGAAGCCTCATTCTTAAAGGCCCAAGTGGAAGCCACAGCTCTAGTAGAATGTGCTGTAATTCTTTCAGGAGGCTGCTGTCCAGCAGTCTCATAGGCTAACCGTATTATGCTACGAAGCCAAAAGGAGAGAGAGGTAGCCGAAGCTTTTTGACCTCTCCTCTGACCAGAATAAACGACAAACAGGGAAGACGTTTGTCGAAAATCCTTAGTTGCCTGTAGATAAAATTTCAGGGCACGGACTACATCTAGATTGTGTAGCAGACGTTCCTTTTTCGAAGAAGGATTAGGACACAAAGATGTAACCACAATCTCTTGATTGATATATATATATATATGTTAGTGACCACCTTAGGTAGGAACCCAGGTTTAGTACGCAGAACTACCTTGTCTGAATGAAAAATCAGATAAGGAGAATCACAATGTAAGGCAGATAACTCAGAGACTCTTCGAGCCGAGGAAATCGCCATTAAAAACAGAACTTTCCAAGATAACAACTTGATATCAATGGAATGAAGGGGTTCAAACGGAACCCCCTGTAAAACATTAAGAACTAAGTTCAAACTCCATGGTGGAGCAACAGTTTTAAACACAGGCTTGATCCTAGCTAAAGCCTGACAAAAAGCTTGAACGTCCGGAACTTCTGACAGACGTTTGTGTAAAAGAATGGACAGAGCTGAAATCTGTCCCTTTAAGGAACTAGCGGATAAACCCTTTTCTAAACCTTCTTGTAGAAAAGACAATATCCTCGGAATCCTAACCTTACTCCATGAGTAACTCTTGGATTCGCACCAATATAAGTATTTGCGCCATATCTTATGGTAAATCTTTCTGGTAACAGGCTTCCTAGCCTGTATTAAGGTATCAATAACTGACTCAGAAAAACCACGTTTTGATAAAATCAAGCATTCAATTTCCAAGCAGTCAGCTTCAGAGGTAGCGACCAAGGTGGACAGGATGACATGTCCACTAGATCTGCATACCAAGTCCTGCGTGGCCATGCAGGCGCTATTAGAATCACTGATGCTCTCTCCTGTTTGATTCTGGCAATCAATCGAGGAAGCATCGGGAAGGGTGGAAACACATAAGCCATCCCGAAGGTCCAAGGTGCTGTCAAAGCATCTATCAGAACCGCTCCCGGATCCCTGGATCTGGACCCGTAACGAGGAAGCTTGGCGTTCTGTCGAGACGCCATGAGATCTATCTCTGGTTTGCCCCAACGTCGAAGTATTTGGGCAAAGACCTCCGGATGAAGTTCCCACTCCCCCGGATGAAAAGTCTGACGACTTAAGAAATCCGCCTCCCAGTTCTCCACTCCCGGGATGTGGATTGCTGACAGGTGGCAAGAGTGAGACTCTGCCCAGCGAATTATCTTTGATACTTCCATCATTGCTAGGGAGCTTCTTGTCCCTCCCTGATGGTTGATGTAAGCTACAGTCGTGATGTTGTCCGACTGAAACCTGATGAACCCCCGAGTTGTTAACTGGGGCCAAGCCAGAAGGGCATTGAGAACTGCTCTCAATTCCAGAATGTTTATTGGTTGGAGACTCTCCTCCTGATTCCATTGTCCCTGAGCCTTCAGAGAATTTCAGACAGCGCCCCAACCTAGTAGGCTGGCGTCTGTTGTTACAATTGTCCAGTCCGGCCTGCTGAATGGCATCCCCCTGGACAGATGTGGCCGAGAAAGCCACCATAGAAGAGAATTTCTGGTCTCTTGATCCAGATTCAGAGTAGGGGACAAGTCTGAGTAATCCCCATTCCACTGACTTAGCACAATTGCAGCGGTCTGAGATGTAGACGTGCAAAGGGTACTATGTCCATTGCTGCTACCATTAAGCCGATCACCTCCATGCATTGAGCTACTGACGGGTGTTGAATGGAATGAAGGACACGGCATGCATTTTGAAGCTTTGTTAACCTGTCTTCTGTCAGGTAAATCTTCATTTCTACAGAATCTATAAGAGTCCCCAAGAAGGGAACTCTTGTGAGTGGAAAGAGAGAACTCTTCTTTTCGTTCACCTTCCATCCATGCGACCTTAGAAATGCCAGTACTAACTCTGTATGAGACTTGGCAGTTTGAAAGCTTGAAGCTTGTATCAGAATGTCGTCTAGGTACGGAGCTACCGCAATTCTTCGCGGTCTTAGTACCGCCAGAAGAGCACCCAGAACCTTTGTGAAGATTCTCGGAGCCGTAGCCAATCCGAATGGAAGAGCTACAAACTGGTAATGCCTGTCTAGAAAGGCAAACCTTAGATACCGGTAATGATCTTTGTGAATCGGTATGTGAAGGTAAGCATCCTTTAAATCCACTGTGGTCATGTACTGACCCTTTTGGATCATGGGTAAAATTGTCCGAATAGTTTCCATTTTGAACGATGGAACTCTTAGGAATTTGTTTAGGATCTTTAAATCCAAGATTGGCCTGAAAGTTCCCTCTTTTTTGGGAACCACAAACAGATTTGAGTAAAACCCTTGTCCTTGTTCCGACCGCGGAACCGGATGGATCACTCCCATTAATAAAAGATCTTGTACGCAGCGTAGAAACGCCTCTTTCTTTATTTGGTTTGTTGACAACCTTGACAGATGAAATCTCCCTCTTGGGGGAGAGAATTTGAAGTCTAGAAGGTATCCCTGAGATATGATCTCTAACGCCCAGGGATCCTGGACATCTCTTGCCCAAGCCTGGGCGAAGAGAGAAAGTCTGCCCCCCACTAGATCCGTTCCCGGATCGGGGGCCCTCGATTCATGCTGTCTTAGGGGCAGCAGCAGGTTTCCTGGCCTGCTTGCCCTTGTTCCAGGACTGGTTAGGTCTCCAGCCTTGTCTGTAGCGAGCAACAGCTCCTTCCTGTTTTGGTGCAGAGGAAGTTGATGCTGCTCCTGCTTTGAAATTACGAAAGGAACGAAAATTAGACTGTCTAGCCTTAGGTTTGGCTCTGTCTTGAGGCAGGGCATGGCCTTTACCTCCTGTAATGTCAGCGATAATTTCTTTCAACCCGGGCCCGAATAAGGTCTGCCCTTTGAAAGGTATATTAAGCAATTTAGATTTAGAAGTAACGTCAGCTGACCAGGATTTTAGCCACAGTGCTCTGCGTGCCTGAATGGCGAATCCGGAATTCTTAGCCGTAAGTTTAGTTAAATGTACTACGGCATCTGAAATAAATGAGTTAGCTAACTTAAGGGCTTTAAGCTTGTGTGTAATCTCATCTAATGGAGCTGATTCAAGTGTCTCTTCCAGAGACTCAAACCAAAATGCTGCTGCAGCCGTGCCAGGCGCAATGCATGCAAGAGGTTGCAATATAAAACCTTGTTGAACAAACATTTTCTTAAGGTAACCCTCTAACTTTTTATCCATTGGATCTGAAAAGGCACAGCTATCCTCCACCGGGATAGTGGTACGCTTAGCTAAAGTAGAAACTGCTCCCTCCACCTTAGGGACCGTTTGCCATAAGTCCCGTGTGGTGGCGTCTATTGGAAACATCTTTCTAAATATCGGAGGGGGTGAGAACGGCACACCGGGTCTATCCCACTCCTTAGTAACAATTTCAGTAAGTCTCTTAGGTATAGGAAAAACGTCAGTACTCGCCGGTACCGCAAAATATTTATCCAACCTACACATTTTCTCTGGTATTGCAACTGTGTTACAATCATTCAGAGCCGCTAACACCTCCCCTAGTAATACACGGAGGTTTTCCAGCTTAAATTTAAAATTTGAAATATCTGAATCCAGTTTGTTTGGATCAGAACCGTCACCCGCAGAATGAAGCTCTCCGTCCTCATGTTCTGCAAATTGTGACGCAGTGTCTGACATGGCCCTAATATTATCAGCGCACTCTGTTCTCACCCCAGAGTGATCACGCTTACCTCTTAGTTCTGGTAATTTAGCCAAAACTTCAGTCATAACAGTAGCCATATCCTGTAATGTGATTTGTAATGGCCGCCCAGATGTACTCGGCGCTACAATATCACGCACCTCCCGAGCGGGAGATGCAGGTACTGACACGTGAGGCGAGTTAGTCGGCATAACTCTCCCCTCGTTGTTTGGTGAAATATGTTCAATTTGTACAGATTGACTTTTATTTAAAGTAGCATCAATACAGTTAGTACATAAATTTCTATTGGGCTCCACTTTGGCTTTAGCACATATAGCACAGATATCTTCCTCTGAATCAGACATGTTTAACACACTAGCAAATAAACTAGCAACTTGGAAATACTTTTCAAGTAATTTACTATAATATGAAAACGTACTGTGCCTATAAGAAGCACAGAAAAAGTTATGACAGTTGAAAATTAATAAACTGAAAAGTTATAGCATCAAATCTTTGTAAAAAACACAATTTTAGCAAAGGATTGCTCCCATTAGCAAAGGATAACTAACCCTGATAGCAGAAAAAAAAAAAAAAAAAAATACAGAAATAAACGTTTTTTTTATCACAGTCAACTACAATCTCACAGCTCTGCTGTGAGTGATTACCTCCCTCAAAACAAGTTTTGAAGACCCCTGAGTTCTGTAGAGATGAACCGGATCATGCAGGGAAGACAATAAACTTCTGACTGAATTTTTTGATGCGTAGCAAAAGCACCAAAAAAGGCCCCTCACACATAACAGTGAGAGAGATCAGTAAACTGTCATAAATTAAATAAAACGACTGCCAAGTGGAAAAAAATAGTGCCCAAAACATTTTTTCACCCAGTACCTCAGAAAATTAAACGATTTTACATGCCAGCAAAAAACGTTTAACATTAATAAATTGAGTGTTATTAAAAAGCCTGTTGCTAGTCCCTGCAAATTAGGCTAAAGTTTTATGCATACAGTATAATTCCAGTGAAGTGCCATTCCCCAGAATACTGAAGTGTAAAATATACATACATGACAGCCTGATACCAGTTGCTGCTACTGCATTTAAGGCTGAGTTTACATTATATCGGTATGGCAGAATTTTCTCATCAATTCCATTGTCAGAAAATAATAAGCTGCTACATACCTCTTTGCAGATTAATCTGCCCGCTGTCCCCTGATCTGAAGTTTACCTCTCCTCAGATGGCCGAGAAACAGCAATATGATCTTAACTACTCCGGCTAAAATCATAGAAAAACTCAGGTAGATTCTTCTTCAAATTCTACCAGAGAAGGAATAACACACTCCGGTGCTATTATAAAATAACAAACTTTTGATTGAAGGTATGAAACTAAGTATAATCACCACAGTCCTCTCACACATCCTATCTATTCGTTGGGTGCAAGAGAATGACTGGTAATGGCAGTTAGGGGAGGAGCTATATAGCAGCTCTGCTGGGTGAATCCTCTTGCACTTCCTGTTGGGGAGGAGTTAATATCCCATAAGTAATGGATGATCCGTGGACTGGATACACTTAACAAGAGAAAAGACAAAGGCAAATCATGAAATTTTTATAAACATGAATAACTGATACAGATGTAAATGTTATTGAGTGCTTTAGGTAGGCACTTTGTATATGCATCAGCCATAAATGAATATAATGATTGAGCTTGACTGGGTGGTTATGGAGCTAACATATCTGTCTTGTTCCCCCCCCCCCCCCCCCCCCATCAATTAAATGTTCTTGTGCCTGTATTTTCACTACCTGCAACCCAAAAATTTCCTTTCATGATTTGAAACTACTTTCTAATTTACTTGTATTATCAAAGTGGCTTCATTCTCTTGGTATCCTTTGTTGAAGGAGCAGCAATACACTACTGGGAGCTAGCTGAACCCATTGAGTGAGCAAATGACAAGAGCCATATATGCATTAAATCGAAAAAGTGGAAAACCACACTTAGATGTATGGGGCATGGAAAAGACTTGCCAAGTTTTGATAGGAGAACAATATCTACACAATTTTCAGCCTCCAAAAAGATTAAAAATACCTTTATTTCTTAAAAGTTGGGTCCATAGGCACAATTACGTTTCATACATGATCCATGACTAAGGGCCTATTGCAGGCCTGAAACGTTGTAATTGTGCCTATGGACCCAACTTGTAAGAAATAAAGGACTTATTAATCGTTTTGGAGGCTGGAAAGAGCCTATGTGCAGTCACTAGCAGTCACTAGCCGGCAGCTAGCTTTCAATAATGCATTGCTTTTAAGTAAATCTTTATCTTTATTTTCAAACTAGTGGTTATTATTTAACCCCTTCACCCAATACAACATATATATAAGTTGTGCGGTACTTTGGCTATCGTACCGCACCACGTATATATACACGTTGTTGCTTCAGGATGCTCCAGCACTAACAACAGAGATCTGGAGCTCCTGAAGCTTCAGGCATCTGCCGCATATGGAGTCGGAGCGCGATCGGTGCCTGGGCTTCATATGAGAGCAGATGTCTGATCGTTACAGAGGGTGTGTGTGTCACTGTCTGTAACAATCTTCTGTTGGTGCCGGCGGGAGGTGTGGGCAGGAGGCAGGTGGGCAACCCAGCAGAGGAGGCGGGAAGGAGAGGGAGAGCCCTATGCTATGGAACAGTCTAATTAAAAGGGACAGGGAGGGATTGTCCAGCTACGTTATAAAAAAAGGGATCTGGGGGTGTGGGAACCCCCCTAACTAAAGATTGCGGGTGGGGGAGACACTATGCCACCAACAATATGTATAAATAAAAATATATATTTTTGAAAGTACAGCAGTTTATAGGTACTGGCAGACAGCTGCCAGTACTTAAGATGATGCCTAAAAGTTAGAGAGGGGAGGTTTAGAGAGCTGGGGTTTTTTTTTTTGGGGGGGGGGGGGGTCAGGGCGGTTTGGGGTAAGGGGGGATCCTACACTGTAGAAATTATAATTAAAAAAATATATTAAAAAAAACAAAACAAAAAAACAACAACAAAAAATGATGCTTACCTGATAATTTCATTTCCTTCTGTATGGGGAGAGTCCACGGCTTCATTCCTTACTGTTGGGAAATACTAAACCTGGCCACCAGGAGGAGGCAAAGACACCCTAGCCAAAGGCTCAAATACTCCTCCTACTTCCCTCATATCCCAGTCATTCTGCCAAGGGAACAAGGAACAGTAAGAGAAATATCAGGGTATAAATGGTGCCGGAAGAGAAGAACAAATTCTGGTCCGCCCATCGGAGTATACGGGCGGGGGGCCGTGGACTCTCCTCATACAGAAGGAAAACAGAATTTATGCTTACCTGATAAATTACATTCTCTTGCGGTGTATCCAGTCCACGGATTCATCCTTTACTTGTGGGATATTCTCATTCCCTACAGGAAGTGGCAAAGAGAGCACACAGCAAAGCTGTCCATATAGCTCCCCCTCTAGCTCCACCCCCCAATCATTCGACCAAAGGTTAGGAAGAAAAAGGAGAAACCATAGGGTGCAGTGGTGACTGTAGTTTAAACAAAAATTTTTTTACCTGACTTAAATGCCAGGGCGGGCCGTGGACTGGATACACCGCAAGAGAAAGTAATTTATCAGGTAAGCATAAATTCTGTTTTCTCTTGCAAGGTGTATCCAGTCCACGGATTCATCCTTTACTTGTGGGATACCAATACCAAAGCTTTAGGACACGGATGAAGGGAGGGAACAAGACAGGTACCTTAAACGGAAAGAACTACTGCTTGCAAAACCTTTCTCCCAAAAATAGCCTCCGAAGAAGCAAAAGTATCGAATTTGTAAAATTTGGCAAAGTATGCAGTGAAGCCCAAGTCGCTGCCTTACAAATCTGTTCAACAGAAGCCTCATTCTTGAAAGCCCATGTGGAAGCCACTGCTCTGGTAGAATGAGCAGTAATTCTTTCAGGAGGCTGCTGGCCAGCAGTCTCATAGGCCAAACGGATGATGCTTTTCAGCCAAAAGGAAAGAGAGGTAGCAGTCGCTTTCTGACCTCTCCTCATACCAAAATAGATAACAAACAAGGAAGATGTTTGTCTGAAATTCTTAGTTGCTTGTAAATAGAACTTTAAAGCACAAACTACATCAAGATTGTGTAGTAGACGTTCCTTCTTTGAAGATGGATTAGGACACAGAGAAGGAACAACTATTTCCTGGTTAATATTCTTGTTAGAAAGAACTTTAGGAAGAAAACCAGGCTTGGTACGCAAAACTACCTTATCTGCGTGGAACACCAGGTAAGGTGAATCACACTGTAAGGCAGATAATTCTGAAACTCTTCGAGCAGAAGAGATAGCTACCAAAAACAAAACTTTCCAAGATAACAACTTAATATCTATGGAATGTAAGGGTTCAAACGGAACCCCTTGAAGAACTGAAAGAACTAGATTTAGACTCCATGGCGGAGCCACAGGTTTATAGACAGGCTTGATTCTGACTAAAGCCTGAGCAAACGCTTGAACGTCTGGTATCTCTGCCAGACGCTTGTGTAAAAGGACAGAGCAGATATTTGTCCTTTTAAGGAACTAGCTGACAATCCTTTCTCCAATCCTTCTTGGAGAAAGGACAATATCCTGGGAATCCTAATTTTACTCCATGAGTAACCCTTGGGATTCACACCAACCAAGATATTTCTGCCATATCTTATGGTAGATTTTCCTGGTGACAGGCTTTCTAGCCTGAATCAGAGTATCTATAACTGACTCAGAGAAACCATGCTTTGATAGAAATAAGAGTTCAATCTCCAAGCAGTCAGACATAGAGAAACTAGATTTGGATGCTTGAACGGACCCTGTATTAGAAGATCCTGCCTCATTGGCAGTGTCCATGGTGGGACAGATGACATCTCCACTAGGTCTGCATACCAAGTCCTGCGTGGCCACGCAGGCGGTATCAGAATCACTGAAGCCTTCTCCTGCTTGATTCTGGCGACCAGACGAGGGAGGAGAGGAAACGGTGGAAAAACATAAGCCAGAATGAAGGACCAAGGCGCTGCTAGAGCATCTATCAATACCGCCTTGGGCTCCCGGGACCTGGACCCGTAGAGAGGAAGTTTGGCGTTCTGACAGGACGCCATCAGATCCAACTCTGGAGTGCCCCATAGCTGAGTCAGCTGGGCAAATACCTCCGGGTGGAGTTCCCACTCCCCCGGGTGAAAAGTCTGACGACTTAGAAAATCCGCCTCCCAGTTGTCTACTCCTGGGATGTGAATTGCTGAGAGATGGCAGGAGTGATCCTCCGCCCACCTGATTATTTTGGTTACTTCCGTCATTGCCAGGGAACTCTTTGTTCTCCCTTGATGATTGACGTAAGCTACAGTCGTAATGTTGTCCGACTGAAATCTGATCAATTTGTCCGCAGCTAGTTGAGGCCATGCCTGAAGAGCGTTGAATATCGCCCTCAGTTCCAGAATGTTTATCGGGAGAAGAGTTTCTTCCCGAGACCATAAGCCCTGAGCTCTCAGGGAGTCCCAGACTGCACCCCAGCCTAACAGACTGGTATCGGTCGTTACAATGATCCACTCTGGTCTGCGGAAACATATTCCCTGAGACAGGTGATCCTGAGACAACCACCAGAGAAGAGAATCTCTGGTCTCCTGGTCCAACTGAATTTGAGGAGACAAATCTACATAATCCCCATTCCACTGTTTGAGCATGCATAGTTGCAGTGGTCTGAGGTGGATCCGAGCAAAAGGGACTATGTCCATTGCCGCTACCATTAGTCCGATTGTCTCCATGCACTGAGCTACAGATGGCCGAGGAATGGAATGAAGAGCTCGGCAAGGAGTTAACAGTTTTAACTTTCTGACCTCCGTCAGAAATATTTTCACCTAGGAATGGAACTCTTGTGAGGGGGGAGAGAGAACTCTTTTTAACGTTCACCTTCCACCCGTGAGACCTCAGAAAGGCCAATACAATCTCCGTGTGAGACTTGGTTCTTTGGAAAGTCGACGCCTGAATTAAGATGTCGCCTAAGTAAGGCGCCACTGCTATGCCCCGAGGTCTTAGCACCGCCAGGAGGGACCCTAGCACCTTTGTGAAAATTCTGGGAGCAGTGGCCAACCCGAAAGGAAGAGCCACAAACTTTGTGGATAGGAATATGCAGATACGCATCCTTTAGATCCACGGTAGTCATATATTGACCCTCCTGGATCATTGGTAAGATTGTCCGAATGGTCTCCATCTTGAATGATGGGACTCTGAGGAATTTGTTTAGAATTTTGAGATCCAGGATTGGTCTGAAAGTTCCTTCTTTTTTGGGAACCACAAACAGGTTTGAGTAAAACCCCAGTCCTTGTTCTGCAATTGGAACTGGGTGGATCACTCCCATTGTAAGTAGATCTTCTACACAGCGTAAAAAACGTCTCTTTCTTTGTCTGGTCTGTAGACAGACGAGAAATGTGGAACCTTCCCCTTGAAGGGGAGTCCTTGAATTCTAGAAGATATCCCTGGGTAACAATCTCTAATGCCCAGGGATCGTGAACATCTCTTGCCCAGGCCTGAGCGAAGAGAGAGAGTCTGCCCCCTACTAGATCCGGTCCCGGATCGGGGGCTACCCCTTCCTGCTGTCTTGGTAGCAGCTGCAGGCTTTTTGGCCTGTTTACCCTTGTTCCAGCCCTGGTAAGGCTTCCAGGATGCCTTGGGCTGTGAAGCGTTACCCTCTTGCTTTGCAGCTGTAGAGGCTGAAGCGGGACCGCTCCTGAAGTTACGAAAAGAACGAAAATTAGCTTTGTTTCTAGCCTTAAAAGGCTTGTCCTGAGGGAGAGCATGGCCATTTCCCCCGGTGATTTCTGAAATAATCTCTTTCAATTCTGGCCCGAAAAGGGTCTTTCCCTTGAAAGGGATATTTAATCATTTAGATTTTGACGACACATCAGCCGACCATGACTTGAGCCAAAGTGCTCTGCGCGCCATAATGGCGAAACCTGAATTTTTTGCCGCTAACTTAGCTAATTGCAAAGCGGCATCTGTGATAAAAGAATTAGCCAGCTTTAGAGCCTTATTCTCCAGCGCCTCAAACCAGAAAGCCGCTGCAGTAGTTACAGGAATAATGCAAGCAATAGGTTGGAGAAGGAAACCTTGTTGAACAAAAATTTTCTTAAGTAAACCTTCTAACTTTTTATCCATATGATCTTTAAAAGCACAACTGTCTTCAATTGGTATGGTTGTGCGCTTAGCAAGAGAAGAAACAGCCCCCTCTACCTTAGGGACCGTCTGCCACGAGTCCCGTCTGGGGTCAGTTATGGGGAACATTTTCTTAAAAATAGGGGGGGAAACAAAAGGGACACCTGGTCTATCCCACTCCCTAGTAACAATATCTGCAACCCTTTTGGGGATCGGAAACGCATCAGTGTATACAGGGACCTCTAGGTACTTGTCCATTTTACACAATTTCTCTGGGACCACCATAGGGTCACAATCATCCAGAGTGGCTAATACCTCCCTGAGCAATATGCGGAGGTGTTCCAGTTTAAATTTAAACGCTAATGAATCTGGCTCTGCCTGATGAGAAACCTTTCCTGAGTCGGAAATTTCTCCCTCAGACATCAAATCCCTCACCCCCACTTCGGAGTGTTGTGAGGGTACATCAGATAAGGCTACTAAAGCTTCAGACTGCTCATAATCTGTTCTTAAAACAGAGCTATCGCGCTTTGCAGGAAAAACTGGCAGTTTGGATAGAAAGGCCGCAAGGGAATTATCCATGACTGTCGCTAGTTGTTGCAATGTAATAGGGGCAGACGCACTAAAGGTACTAGGCATCGCTTGAGCGGGCGTAACTGGTTGTGACACATGGGGAGAGGTAGGCGGACTATCCTCATTACCTTCAGTCTGAGAATCATCTAGGGCCACACTTTTAAGTGCAACAATATGATCTTTAAAGTGTATAGACATATTAGTGCAATTGGGACACATTCTGAGAGGGGGTTCCACCATGGCTTCTAAACACATTGAACAAGGATTTTCCTTAGTGTCAGACATGTTTAACAGACTAATAGTATACACAAGCAGGCTTGGAAAACACTTTAATCAAATACAAAACACAATTTGAAAAAACTTTACTGTGCCTTTAAGAAATTAAAAGAGCACACAATTTTACAAAACAGTGAAACATGCACCAATCTTTTTGAAATTTTCACAGTATGTACCTAAGGCTTTAATATGATTGCACCACAAGTTTCAGAACGATTAACCCCTTAATGCCCAAACCGGAGCAGCCTAAAGCCAACAACCGGTTACAACACCTTGCCAAAGCTTACTGCTGTAGCCCTACCTGCCCTTAGGGATCAGATTTGGGGGAATAAAGCTTCTTTTAGGCCCTCAATCAGCAGCTGGACCCTCCATGTGAAGCAGCACGAACAGTATTTCAATTCTAAGTGCTCATCTGAGGCGCGAAATTAGGCCCCTCCCGCTCCACTCCGGAGTTGTGAGGCCTACAAAAATCACTTCTAAGTGACTAAATTTATGCCATGTGGATAATAACTCCAGTAAAACACTCCAAAGTGCTTAAAAAAGTGTTTCCAACGAGTATTTCTTAAATAAATAATCGACTGCCCTGCATTAGTGTCAACCAGCCTATTTAGCCCTGTTATGTAAGCATTCAATTCTATACTAAGTCTCAGAACATAGCTTACCCTCCCCACATGGGGATCTTGTGAGTCCTCTAGCATTATCTCAGTCTTGTCTAGAATAATTGACTGAACATACCTCATTGCAGTCAAGCCTGCAAACTGTTCCCCCCAACTGAAGTTTTCTGGTACTCCTCAGTCCTGTGTGGGAACAGCAGTGGATTTTAGTTACAACATGCTAAAATCATTTTCCTCTCAGCAGAAATCTTCATCACTTTTCTGCTAGAGAGTAAATAGTACAAACCGGTACCATTTAAAAATAACAAACTCTTGATTGAAGATATAAAACTACAATTCTAACACCACATTCACTTTACCCTCCCGTAGAGAGACCCTAGTGCTTAGAGCCGGCAAAGAGAATGACTGGGGGTGGAGCTAGAGGGGGAGCTATATGGACAGCTTTGCTGTGTGCTCTCTTTGCCACTTCCTGTAGGGAATGGGAATATCCCACAAGTAAAGGATGAATACGTGGACTGGATACACCTTGCAAGAGAAATTAAATTATCAGGTAAGCATAATTTAGGTTTTCCTTCTTGATATGAGGAGAGTCCACGGCATCATTCCTTACTGTTGGGAAAACTATACCCATGCTCTAGAGGCCACTGAATGATAACGGGAGGGGTAAAGAAAATGCGGACCCTAATCTGAAGGCATCACAGCCTGTAAAACTTTTCTCCCAAAAGCTGCTTCAGCCGAAGCAATAAATGTCAAATTTGTAGAATTTTGAAAAAGTATGTAAGGAGGACCAGGTAGCCGCCTTACAAATCTGCTCCATAGAGGCCTCATTCTTAAAGGCCCAAGAGGAAGCCACCGCTCTAGTGGAATGAGCCGTAATCCTCTGAGGAGGTCTAACTCCTGCTGACTCGTAAGCTAAGCGTATAACACTCCTCAACCAAAAATATAAGTCGAAGAGGCCCTCAGACCCTTACGCTTCCCAGAGTAGATAACAAACAAGGACGAAGTTTGTCTAAAATCCTTAGTAGCTTGAAGATAAAACTTCAAAGCTCAAACCACATCCAGATTATGAAGTAAGCGTTCCTTCGAAGAAGAAGGATTAGAACACAAAGAAGGAACCACAATCTCCTGATTGATGTTACGATCAGACACCACCTTAGGAAGAAAACCCAAGCGGGTACGAAAGACAGCCTTATCCATGTGAAACACCAGATAAGGAGGCTCACATTGCAAGGCCGCCATTTCAAAAACTCTGTGTGCCGACGCAATAGCCAATAGAAAAAGAACCTTCCAGGACAACAATTTAATGTCAACCAAATGCATAGGCTCACACGGAGCCCGTTGCACGAACTTAAGAACAAGATTCAAACTCCCAGGTGGAGCGTTAGATCTAAACACAGATCTGATCCTGATCAGAGTCTTAAAGAAGGATTGCACGTCAGGGAGTTCTGCGAGTCTCCTGTGCAGTAAAACAGAAAGGGCCGAAATCTGTCCCCTCAGGGAACTAGCAGAAAGGCCCTTCTCCAGACCCTCCTGGAGAAAGGAAAAAATCCTGGCAGCCTTGACCTTATGCCAGGCGAAACCAGGCTCTTCACACCAGAACAAGTAAGCTCTTCACACCTTATGGTAGATGCGATGAGTAACAGGCTTTCGAGCCTGAATGAGAATGTCAATAACCCTTTCAGAGAAACCTCTCTTGGTTAAGACTAAGTGTTCAATTTCCACGCAGTCAGCCTCAGAGAATCTAGATTTTGATGAACAAAGGGACCTTGTTCCAGAAGATCCCTGCTAACCTCCATGGAAGAGATGAGGACAACCCCACCAGGTCCGTGAACCACATCCTTCGCAGCCACGATAGAGCAATCAGTATCACTGATTCTTGCTCCTGTTTGATGCGGGCCACTACATGAGGGAGAAGTGGTAACGGTGGAAAAAAGTAGATTAGTTCGAACCTCCAAGGCTAATGCATCTATTAGCTACGCCTGAGGATCCCTGGACCTTGACCCATATCTGGGTAGCTTGGAATTGAGCCAGAACGCCATGAGATCTTTCTCCGGCGTCCCCCATCTGTTGCAAATCTCCGCAAACACCTCGGGATGGAGAGACCATTCCCCGGATGAAAGTATTGTCTGCTGAGGAAATCTGCTTCCCAGTTGTCCACACCCGGAATGTGGATCGCTGTGGTTCTCCGCCCATTCCAGAATCCGAGATACTTCCCTCAATGCTAGGGAGCTTCTCGTTCCCCCCTGATGGTTATTATTATTATTATTATCGGTTATTTGTAGAGCGCCAACAGATTCCGCAGCTACATGGTTGATGTAAGCCACAGAGGTTATGTTGTCTGATTGGAATCTGATAAACTGGGACGAACCCAGAAGAGGCCAAGTCTTCAGATTATTGAAGATCACTCGAAATTCCAAAACATTGATCGGGAGGAGGGATTCCTCTCGAGTCCACAGGCCCTGTGCCTTCCTGGCACCCCAAACAGCTCCCCATCCTGACAGACTTGCGTCCGTAGTCACAATCTCCCAAGGTTGGTCTCAAGAAGGATGTGCCTTGGAACAGGTGATCTGGACAGAGCCACCAAGAGAGCGATTCTCTCGACCAGTTGTCCAGAGAAATTTGTTGAGACAGATCCGAATGATCGCTGTTCCACTGTCTCAGCATGCACCGCTGAAGTGGTCTAAGATGGAACCTGGCAAAAGGAATGTTGTCCATGCTGGACACCATGAGACCATTCACATGTCTACACCGAACCACAGAGGGCCTTAAGGAGGTCTGGAGGGCAAGACAAGCAGAAGTTAGCTTGCAACGTCTATGGTCTGTAAGGAATATCCTCATGGATATGGAGTCTATTATAGTACCCAGGAATTCCACCCTGGTACTGGGAATAAGAGAACTCTTTTCTACGTTTATCTTCCACCCATGAGATCGAAGAAGAAATAGAAGATCCTTCGAATGGTCCTCTGCCAGACAACAAGATGGTGCTTGAACCATAATATCATCCAAGTATGGCGCTACTGCTATACCTCTGGTTCTGGCCACTGCAAGCAGAGCCCCTAGAACCTTTGTAAAAACTCTTGGAGCAGTAGCTAGACCAAACGGCAGTGCAATAAACTGGAAGTGCTGGTCCAGGAACGCAAACTTTAGGAACTTGAAGTGTTCCTTGTGTATTGGAACGTGAAGGTAAGCATCCTTCAGATCTATCATGGTCATAAACTGTCCTTCCTGAACTAAGGGAAGGATGGACCTTATTGTCTCCATCTTAAATGAGGGGACAGATATGAATTTGTTTAAGAACTTAAGGTCCAGAATCGGGCGGAAAGTTCCCTCCTTCTTTGGGACCACAAAAAGATTTAAGTAGTATCCCAGACCTCTTTCTGCAAGAGGTACCGGTACAATGACTCCCAGTGAGGAGGGATACCTCACGCACCACAGAAAAGCTTCTCGCTTTTCTGGCCTTGAAGACAGGTTTGACAAGAGGAATCTGCCCCTGGATGGATGAGACTTGAAACCTATCCTATATCTCTGAGCGATGACCTCCAGGACCCACGGGTCTTGCACGTCCCCAAACCAAGCGTCCAAAAAGAACGTCAGTCTGCCTCCTACAAGATCCAGAGCCGGATCGGGGGCCGCCCCTTCATGCCGACTGTCTCGGCGGGCTTCTTGTTTTGCTTGGATTTATTCCAGGACTTAGCCGGCTTCCAAATCCCCTTGGATTGCTCAGGCTTTGCAGAGGGCTGCTAATGTTGGGATTTATCCCAACGAAAGGAACGAAAATTAGGACCTTGTCTTTTAGGTTTGTTCTTTTAATCCTGCGGTAAAAAGGCACCTTTGCCTTCAGTAACCATGGAGATAATTGAGTCCAGGCCTGGACCAAATAGAATCTTTCCCTTTAATGGGAGGGAAAGAAGTCTTGACTTCGAAGTCATGTCCACGGACCAGGACTTCAGTCAAAGTGCCCTATGGGCTTGAACAGAAAAACCTGAAGCCTTAGTATTCAGGTGAATCATTTGCATCACAAATAAAAGAATTAACCACCCTTAAGGCCTTAATTCTTTCCTAGATTACGTGGTGGTTAACCGCCACCTCGATCAACTCAGATAAGGAGTCGCACCAGTAGGTAGCCGCTCCAGCAACCACAGCAACAGCCGCTGCCGGTTGAAACAAATATCCCGTATGTTTCTTAACAGAGTTTCTTTCTTCTTATCCATGGGGACTTTAAACGACGAACTATCCTCAAGCAGGATAGTAGTACGCTTAGCAACCCTGAGATAGCGCCATCCACCTTGGGGATGGAACCCCACAACTCCAATTGAGAGTCCGGAACCGGGAATAACTTTTTAAAGGAAGAAGGGGAAAATGAGGAACCAATTCTTTCCCAATCATTCTTAATAATGTTCGCCATCTTTACGGGAACTGGGAAAGTTCGTGGTACAACCCTGTCCTCGTAGGCCTTATCTAATTTAGGAATAAAAGGTTCCACAGACAATTTAGGCTCTGGAACCTCTAAAGTAGCCAACACTTCCTTTAGCAGAAAACTTAAATGTCAATCCTAAATCTAAAGTCTGGTTCCTCCGTAGCTGGAGGCTTAGAGGCAGCAGATTCAGACCCAGAAAGAGCATCCTCTAAAGTATAAGAAGCGTCTTCATCAACAGATAATCTTGTATTAGATAAATCCAATAAGCTATTATATAACCCCTGTGAAGGATAGCAATATTTTACCTTTGCTTGAGCTTAGCAGGGCAAGGTAAAGCACTAAAGGCCACAGACACTGCTGTTTGTAACTGCTCAGTAAAGTCTGGCGGTGAAAGGGCCCCTCCAGATGGAGGATTAGGAGTGCTACGGGAAGCTGCATGTGCATTGGGAGATGACTGTAGGGTGCGCACCTCGCGGGACGGAGACTCCTCAGAGGTGGACGGCTCAGTGGTACTAAACATATTAAATTTCTTTGACTTGATTACATTATCAAGTCATGTGGAACATAATTGAGCAGGCGGATATACCACGGCCTCCTCACAATATAGACAGGTATTAGACTTAGGTAAAGAGGGAGAACCCTCTAACACATCAGAATCCTCCATAGCTTGCGCTTATAAAGCAGACTATAAAATAGAAGATAAAACGACACCTTTATACCCCCAATGGATGGGAAACTCACCACCTCCTATGACCCAGGCCCAACAGAGAAACCGCTTCTTCTCCGGTAAACCGCACGGTCAGGAAAGAGGAAATCCGTGTGACCACACCCGGTCACATGGTGCGCAATGCAGGACCACCCCTGCTGTAGGAAAATGCGTGCCAAGCCTTTCAGGCTGCGCAGCTTTCAAAAACAAAAGTAAAACCTGTACGTTCAAACATCTGCCTGAGCCTCATCTCACACATGTCGTAGCATAATCATAATAAAATAAATTATGTGATTAATCCCTCCTGTTCAATAATCCCCTTCCGGAGATATTAACCCTTGATTCCATACAGATAAAAGGAGCCATACTGTGACCCTTTATTCTTGCGTTATCATATGTGTATAAAAAAATAAAACGATCTTACCGGAATCTATGCCATGGAACAGAAACACAGCCTCTCAAGTTTGACAGTCTTGTATCATCGCTCCTGACATAGACTGGGACATGGAAGCAGGCAGTGAAACTTGTCAACACTGATTGCTTAGGAGCGGTTAATACGAGTCTGGATGGATTCGCAGAAAGACTCTCCCTGCATCTCCAGACTCTAACAGTCGTCAATGCTCTCGCTGAGAGGCTGACAAGACTACTTAAAACTCCAGTCCCATTTCGAAGGGCATCGTATCTTCTGACACTTCTCTGCCAACTTCCTGTGACAAAAGGCAAAGAATGAATGGGATATGAGGGATGTAGGGGGAGTATTTGAGCCTTTGGCTGGGGTGTCTTTGCGTCCTCCTGGCGGCCATGTTCAGTATTTCCCAACATTAAGGAATGATGCTGTGGACTCTCCTCATATTAAGAAGGAAAAAGCCTTATATTTTCATACTGGCAGACTGTCTGCCAGTACTTAAAGTGAAGGTAAACTTTGATGAACGAAAGCCCGCTTTTTAAAAATACTATTAAAAACAGGGGCACTTTCATTCATCAAAGTTTACAAAGCAGCCGTTTTGATTAAAAACTTACCTCTCTTCTTTGCACAGCCAGAGCAGCTTTCCCCCACACGGAGATCCTCTCTTCACACGTCATCAATGACTAATCCAGCTTCCTCCAATCACGGCTTTCCCCGCAGGGTAGTCATTGCCTAAGGCCATGCCATGATTGGAGGAAGATGGATTAGTCATCGATGATGTGTGAAGAGAGGATCTCAGTTTGGGGGAAGCTGCTCTGGCTGTGCAAAGAACAAAAGGTACGTTTTTAATCAAAACGGCTGCTTTGTAAACTTTGATGAATGAAAGTGCCCGTTTTTAATAGTATTTTTAAAAAAATGGGCTTCCATTCATCAAAGTTTACCTTTACTTTAAGATGGTGGTTACCAGTGGGGGGGGGGGGGGAGAGATCTGTTTGGGAGGGATCAGGGTGTGGGACGTGTCAGGTGGGAGGCTAATCTCTACACTAATACTAAAATTAACCCCCTTCATTACCGGGAATAATAGAAGTGTGGTGCGGAGCTGCAATTAGCGTCCTTCTAATTACCAAAAAGCAATGGCAAAGCCATATATGTCTGCTATTTCTGAACAAAGTGGATCCCAGAGAAGCTTTTACAAACATTTGTGCCATTATTACACAAGCAGTATTGTAAATAATTTCTGTGAGAAACCTAAAGTTTGTGAAAAAGTACCATTTGTTTTTGTTCGATGGCATTTGGCAATGAAATGGTGGCATGAAATATACCAAAATGGATCTAGATCAATACCTTGGGTTGTCTACTTAAAAATATATATATAGTTTTGAAAGGTAAATAAAAAAAAAAAAAAACAAGGCTCTATTTCTGTTTAAATGGAGTGATATAGCAAAAATGCTAAAAATTCTCTGGTATTTTGGGCAAGTTTTTGTCTGAAAGGCCCGGTAGTGAAGGGGTTAAATAACAATATACATTTTGCATGATTATTTAATTTTATAGGATTATAATAAATCAATCAATCACTTTAAGACATATGGCGAAGGGTTAACCAACATATACATTTCACCATAAAAAACAAAAAAAGGAGTATAATGCACTATACACAGGGGCAGAGAGATGAAAGAAGACCAGCACAAGATGGCAGAATTACACCCAACCCAGAAAGGGTTAACATAAGCTGACTCAAAACTTTAAAAAGTAGGGGTGGGCATTTGTATCCTTTGTTAGAATCATAATGCGGAAGAAGGCGGACGCTTGTGGGATTCGGCTCTTTTCGGAGCAGCATTTATTCTTTTGAAAGTTTGGGAGAAGTAATTTATTAGAAGAATGTTCTACCATTGCACATCTTTTTCTGAGAGCTCTTGAATGTTTCTTGTAACAATATATATATATATATATATATATATATATACACATATATATACACACAGGTGGCCCTCGGTTTACGCCGGTTCAATTTGCGCCGTTTCAGAATAACAACCTTTTTTTTCAATCATGCTTTTGGAAAGCTTTTGGAAAGCAATGCACTAATTAAAATAGCCAGTAGGTGGAGCTGTCCGCTTGTTTTGCAGCAAAGTTAATGCAACTTAACAGCCTTAAATGGATTTGTGTACACAGATCAGACAAGATCTATCTCGCAAAATTTAGCAGGCACTTCCCTATTATCTTCCTGTCCAGCAGCTTGAGGTGAGGTTAACTGCTTAATCACTGCAAATTGAAATGCATAGAATATGTGCAGACCCAATATTATCTAACATGCTAACAATGCAGAGAACTGATTGCAGAAAAATGCAAGTAAAAAACGTTTTTGTTCATTAAACTAATGTTTGATGATGATGCAGTCTGTTGTGTGATTATTTTATTAGGTGATGTTTAGCAAATGTTTTTGTTCATTAAACTTAGTTTAATTATATATTATGTGTTGTGTGATTATTTGATACTGTTTATAATGCTGTTTAGCATTTAAAGTCTTCATTTCAAAGCTTTAAAAATAATGTATTAGGTGTTACTTATGACAATTTTGAGAGGGGTCTGGAACCTAACTCCCTCACTTCCCATTGACTTACATTATAAACTGGGTTTCAATTTACAACGGTTTCAATTTACAACCATTCCTCCTGGAACCTAACCCCGGCGTAAACTGAGGGCTACCTGTATATATATATACAGTAGTATTTTTCCCTTAGTTCTTATGCATTAACATCTTTATACAGACACTTGTACATTTATTGTTTTGTTTGGTATTTTTATAAAATTGTGTTCTTTATAGTTGAATTTGCATATTAGCGCTGCAGAATCTGTTGACGCTCTACAAATAAATGATAATAATTTTACAAATAATACATCTTTACTAGTGGAAGTCTGTTAATTGCATTATCACACTTGTTGCATTATTTTGATGTAGCATAAGTTTGCTGTTCAATGATTTGCTAAATGATATTGTTTTATTATGGATGACTGCATTTTCCTATACATTTATTATTAGTTCACTATTGGTAATACATTCTTTTATTTATGGTTTATGACCGACTATATCTTATACAGTACTAATTAAACTTTGGGGGCACATGCAAAAGACCTTGGGGTCTTTTATTTTAGAATACTGTTTTGGGATTATCCAGAGTGCTAATGTGTGTGCTTATTCTAGATAACTGGTTGAGAATCCCCATTTCAGACTATTAGAATGTTTTTTAAATGAATATTAAAACACTGAGATCGAAAACTGAACAACATAAAGGATTAGTGAAAAGGGAAATGCAGTCCAAAACAGAAAAAAACAACTAGAATACCATGAGGGACAAAACAGTACATTGAGACATTTCACTCAGAGGTGCTGAATCTGTTTTAACCTTTTGCACTAATTATAACATCAGTTTCAGAGTTTTGTGTGTGTCAACAATAAAAATGATATCTATATATATTACTGACCGTTATTCTCTGTAAAAAGCATTACTGGGCTAAAAGAAGCTGCACCCAGGTGGTAAATCGCCATAGAACAGGCTAACAATAGTATTGAGCCAGTTGTTCGTTCCTGTGAGTGTACTTCTCTCTGTGTGTAGTTAGTCTCCCTATGGGAAAAAGGGGAAACCAGACGCGGACTCCTTGCTCAGTGTGCTTAGAGGAATATGGCTACAAGTCACTGACGAGGCCCAATGAAGGCCGAAACGATCGTCTGGGGTTGCTGTGTTCCTTGTCCAGAGAGGAATTGCCTGGTATTTTGGCGCTGGACTGACCATAATGGGTGGGATCAGACTGATTTACTACAGGAAAGTTCTACTCTGTGAAAAGCATTACTGGGCTAAAAGAAGCTGCACCCAGGTGGTAAATCACCATAGAACAGCCTAACAATAGCACTAAGCCAGTTGTTCGTTCCTGTGAGTGTGCTTCTGTGTGTGTGTGTGTGTGTGTGTGTGTGTGTAGATAGATAGATAGATAGATAGATAGATAGATAGATAGATAGATAGAAAAGATATATACACACACACACATACATACACACACATCAAAAATGCATTTTCATAAAAAAAGAGAAAATGGTTAACTGCCCACTGTCCTCAAACTGGAATTAATATATGAATATTAATAAAATATTACAATATGTGACTGTAAATGGAAGATACATTTTAATGAACAGAATTTGGAATTCAGAAAGGGTGAACGTTAACAATTCTTGAAGAAGATAGTATGACAAATATATGTGACAAAACCAAGGTGCTATATATTGACTACTTTTTTACAATGTAGAACAGTGCAAAACGGTCAGATGATTGGAAGAGGGGTTAATGGAGCCTCGTTGTACAATGGACAATGTTTTTGTGTTAATGAAACACATTTTTTTCTTTCATGATTCAGATAGAAAACACAATTTTAAAAAAACTTTCCAATTTACTTCTATTATAAAACTTGCTTCATTCTCTTGGTAGCCTTTGTTGAAAAACAAAATTTATGTTTACCCGATAAATTGATTTATTTCCGGGCATGGAGTTCACAATTCATTCCAATTACTAGTGGGATATTCAACTCCTGGCAAGCAGGAGGAGGCAAAGAGCAACCTAGCAGAGCTGTTAAAGGAACACTGAACCCAATTTTTTTCTTTCGTGATTCAGATAGAGCATGATATTTTAAGCAACTTTCTAATTTATTCCTATTATCAAATTGTTTTCATTCTCTTGGTATCTTTATTTGAAATGAAAGAATGTAAGTTTAAATGCCAGCCCATTTTTGGTGAACAACCTGGGTTGTCCTTGCTGATTGGTGGATATATTCATCCACCAATAAAAAAGTGCTGTCCAGAGTTCTGAATCCAAAAAAAAAAGCTTAGATGCCTTCTTTTTCAAATAAAGATAGAAAGAGAATGAAGAAAAATTGATAATAGGAGTAAATTAGAAAGTTGCTTAAAATTGCATGCTCTATCTGAATCACAAAAGAAAAAATTTGGGTTCAGTGTCCCTTTAAGCGTCACTTCCCTTACCCATAATCTCCAGTCATTCAGCCGAAGGAAAATGGAAAAAGAAGATAACACAAAGGTTTATACCAAAAACGTTAGCCGTCCTAAATAAATAGAAGGGTGGGTCGTGGACTCTCCATGCCCGGAAATAAATACATTTATCAGGCAAGCATACATTTTGTTTTCTTTCCTATGTCATGGAGAGTTCATGATTCATTCCAATTACTAGTGGGAACTAATACCCAAGCTAGAGGACACAGAATGAAAAAGGGAGGGAGAACAAGACAGGCGGACCTAAACAGAAGGCACCACCGCTTGAAAACCTTTCCCCAAAAGGAAGCCTCATACAAAAGTATGCAAAGAGGACCATGTAGTGGCCTTGCAAATTCGCTCCACAGAAGTTTCATTTTTGAAAGCCCAGGAAGAAGTAGCCCTAGTGGAATAAGCCGTAATTCTCTGCGGAGGCTGTTGTCCAGCTGTCTCATAAGCTAACCAGATAACACTTCTCAACCAGAGAGAAAAAGAGTAGTTCCCGTACTGCTGAGCGACACTGGAGGAAATCTCAGAGTTCAGCTGACTTTCTTCACTATAAGTTCATCCTGAACTCCTACTACTCTGACCTTAATCTTGTTTAATACTCTTCTCTGCCCACCCCCACCTCCTAATACAACCTCTCTCTCAGCTCAAGATTTTGCCAGCCACTTTAAAAACAAAATTGACTCCAACAGAAGTGAAATCAGCTCTCAATATACTACCAATCTCCCACCCCCTCAAAAACTAACAACTCACGTCATCATTAGGTTCCTTAATAAAGTCCCATGGGTTTCAATATCATTTGTATGCCGATGACATCCAAATCTACCTCTCTGCACCAGACCTACCTCTTTCCTTACTAACCCGTGTCACTAACTGTCTTTCTCATTCTCACTACCTTAAGCTAAATCTCTCCAAAACTGAACTCCTTATTTTTCCCCCTTCTTCCAATGTCTCCACCCCAAACAAATTCTATAACTGTTGATAATTCCATCATTACTCCTACCCCGCATGCCCGATGTCTTGGGGTCACACTTGAGTCAGATCTTTCCTTCACTCCTCACATTCAGTCCTTGGCTAAAGCCTGCCGCTTCCACCTTAAAAAAACATTGCTAAAATTAGACATTTCCTTACACAAGATACAACTAAGATTTTAATCCACTCTCTCATCCTTTCCCGCCTCGATTTCTGCAACTCCGTACTCTCTAGTCTACCTAGCTACCGCATAGCTCCTTTACAATCCATTATGAATGCCTCTGCCAGGCTCATCTTCCTTACTCGTCGATCTTCATCTGCTGCGCCTCTCTGCCAATACCTTCACTGGCTTCCTCTTGCCTCTAGAATTAAACACAAAATCCTCACTCTGAAATACAAAGCTCTCAACTGCACTGCTCCCCCCTACATTTCAGAACTTGTCTCCAGATACTCTCCCTCCAGTGCCCTTTGATCAGCTCAGGATCTCCTCCTCTCTTGTTACTTGCTCACATTCCCGTTTACAGGACTTTTCCAGACTGGCCCCCATCTTGTGGAACTCCCTGCCTTGCTCCACAAGACTCTCCCCTAGTTTTAACAGCTTCAAGTGCTCCCTAAATACTCTACTATTCAGGGATGCTTACAACCAACACTAACCTTTCCTAACTCCATTGCTTTCCCCTTGAACCCCTTAGAATGTAAGCCTATGAGCCCAGCTGTTTGCAGATCACCTTCATAAGAGCCGACTACAACAGTGAAACTCTCAGCAGGGCCCTCTACCCACTTGATCCCTGCAAAAGCTATCCTGTATATTGACTATATTTACAGTGCTGCGGAATCTGTTGGCGCTCTACAAATACCTGATAATAATTAAAAAATAATAATAATATAAAATACGACATAATAATCAAATTCAGGGGATAGACATTGGAGAATATTCCTATAAATTAGCTATATTCGCGGATGATATACTCCTAACTCTTACTAACCCTCTCTCCTCACTTCATTCCACCATCTCAGAATTAGATCTTTATGGGACCGTTTCTAACTTCCTAGTAAATGTATTGAAATCGGAATATCTACCTATAAATCTTTCCAGCCAATCTCTAGATTTATTGAAACTATCTTGCCCCCTTAAGCAGCAGACAAAATATTTGAAATACCTAGGTATCCGCATCACTCCTAATATTAAATACCTCCGCATGCATAACTATGGTAGCTTAATCTCAGAATTTAGGTCCCTCACATCTGATTGGCTCCCCAAGCATATTTCATGGTTGGGGAGAATACACGTCACAAAAATGACTCTACTCCCGAAAGTGCTATACATACTTCAAACAATCCCTATTCCAGGCATACAGAAAGATCTAGATACCTTGCAAAAAATCATAAATGATTATATCTGGAGACGTAGGCCTCCGAGAATCAAATAGAAATACGCTTTATAAATCCCCCCGTGACAGGGGTTTAGGAGTCCCTCACCTTCATTCTTATAAGCTTGCAATCACTTTACAGAGAATCACTGATTGGTGCAAATCAGAAGGTCCAAACCCCAAACAATGGACCCAAATTGAAAATTCACTATCAGTATCTCATAAGTTGGAAGATATCTGCTGGAACCCTGCATATTTTAATAAATACACTATTTCATCCTCTTCTTTAACTAATGAAACATGGACAGATTGGAGACTGATCTGTAAAATACCAAACAAAATATCCTCCAGATACTCTCCTCTCACCACAATCATTAACAATCCAGAATTCCCTCCGGGCCTTGTTAAGGCCACTCCACAACTCATAATCCCTACTAAATCCCTTCCTATACATTTATTGACAGACGACACTCACGCCCTTAAAACCGCAAATCAATTAGACACCTTAAATCATCAATTTTTATCCTCCTGGCTGAGGCTACACCAAGTGAGACACTATGTTGCCACACAAACACATGAAGGACCTAACACGAGCACTCACACCCTTTGAACAAATTTGTATATCCAGAGAGTGCACATCGGGAATAATTTCTAAACTCCATAAAATTAATTCTTTCCAAAACTTTCCCATTCCTCCCCTCCTACACGAAAAAATGGGATCTAGAACTCAAGATTAATACTTCGCCCATATCCTGGGCACGCAGGTTTGATAACCTGACACACTCAGCACACTCAATACTAGCTAAAGAGACCAATATTAAAATAATGATGAGGTGGTACCTAACCCCTACAAGATTAAAATTCATATATAAGAACTCCACAACTAATTGTTGGAGGGGTTGCAAACAAGAAGGTCACATCTCACACATTTGGTGGGAGTGTGTTCATATAAGACCTTTCTGGTCAGGGATTTTCCAAAACATCAACAAAGTACTAAACATGAACATATCCCCCAGCCCGGATCTAGTTCTACTATGTCAACCCCCCGTTATCACATGTAAAATACGGAAACAGCTCTACCAGCTAATGCTTAACGCAGCTAATCAGTTAATTCCTAAAAAGTGGAAATCAACACAGATACCTACATCACGAGAATGGAAAGCGCTGGTGAGCAGAAATCTGCTCTTAGAGAGACTACACTATCTTAAGTTAGGTCAACTCTTCTTATATCAAGATATGCAGTTTTTATGGGAATCTTTCACATTCGCGGATACACAGGTTTAATCCAATTAATGGCTCATATGGGACACCCAGCAGGAGACTTCACTGTTCCCTTAACAGAACGCTCATACCCTCCCTATCATATTGAGCTAATTTCTCACAAAATGAGAGAGTGCGGTGTGCGGTCGGGGCTGGAGCGGAAGCTTAAAACTCCAATACCTCAATATTTCTTGTTTTCTTCCCCTTTTCTTTCTTTCTTTTCTCTATTATTCCCCTTCTTTAATTTTATGTTAAATGCTATCTTGGAGATAGGTTTTCTTCTAATATTGTGAAAACAGATGATCGCCACGGTGTATTGTAGAGAGAAGAACTCACACCAACACTTAAATTGAGAACGGACACCAAAAGCCCGACTTTGAAATAGCTGGGGTTCCTCTATACACAATTCTCTTTAACATCTATTATCTCTTGGAACCCTATCATCATAGCGTTGGATGAAATAATTGTTGGACAATGGGCTGATGGGATATCTTCGTTAAGTGGCTTCTTCCCACTCGTTATATAATTGTTCTAATACGATATTATTCTGTTACAGATGTTCATAATATGATATATATGTGACCTGTCTCATTAATGTGTATTATTCTCTTGTTTTGATTTGAAAATAAAAAGAAAACATATTTAAAAAAAATAAATAAAAAAAAAAAATAATAATAATAGAAGCGGCCTTCTGACCCTTACGCTTACCAGAGAAAACAACGGACAGGGCAGACGATTGTCGAAAGTCTTTAGTTGCTTGAAGGTTATGCAAAAGACGTTCCTTATGAGAAGAAGTATTGGGACAAAAAGAAGGAACAACAATTTCCTGATTAATATTGCGATCCAACACTACCTTAGGAAGGAATCTCCGCTTAGTAAGAAGAACCACCTTATCCACATAAAATATAAAGATAAGGGGAATCACACTGCAGAGCTGAAAGCTCAGAAACACTTCGAGCAGAAGAAATAGCAAGAAGAAATAAAAAACTTTCCAAGATAACAACTTAATATCAACTGCATACAGAGGCTCAAACAGAGCTTGCTGCAAAACTCTTAGAACTAGATTAAGGCTCCAAGGTGGAGCAACAGGTTTAAACACAGGCCTGATTCTGACCAAGGCCTGAACAAAAGATTGAACATCTGGCAGATCTGCTAGACGTTTGTGAAAAAGGATAGACCATGCAGAAATATGACCCTTCAGAGTACTGACTGACAACCCCATCTCCAGGCCCTCCTAAAGAAAAGACAACATTTGGCGAACTCTTACCCTGTTCCAAGAGAAATCCTTCAATTCACACCATTGAAGGTATTTGCGCCATACCTTATGGTAAATCCTACGAGTAACAGGCTTACGCGTCTGAAGCATAGTATCAACGACCTTAAAATTAGGCGTTCAATCTCCAAGCAGTCAGCCTGAGAGAATATAGGCTTGGATGTAGGAATGGACCCTGAAGTAGAAGGTCCTTCCTCAGAGATAACCTCCAAGGGGGAAGAGATGACATCTTCACCAGATCCGCGAACCAGATCCTGCGAGGCCAGGCAAGAGCTATTAGAATCACAAACGCTCTCTCTTGTTTGATACGAGCAATAACTCGTGGAAAAAGAGCAACTGGAGGAAACCGGTATACCAGACCGAGGCCTCCTCTTATTTACTTTAGACAAGTTAAATTGTTGGCCTTATTGGCATCTTTTAGACTTGTTTGTAGAACTGGGGTATTCAATTATTTGAGCTTAATCGTCCTGGCACCTAAGGGTGCTCTTTTGCTAATTTGTAAATGTAGCTCTTATTTCCCTAAGCTATTTCAGAGTCTGATATTGCTCTTACTACAAGTCTAATTTAATTTGGATATTCTATAGTTATTCTCAATACAGGTTTTACTTGTATTGTTGGTAGAGGAGTCAGTGTGTCTATTGAGACACTTTTTAAATTATATTTTATTGATGGCACAGTCCATTTACCCCTTTCTATTTTTATGCCTATATTAAATGTTACGTTTTAATCACACATCTATTACACAGCACACACTAGTTTCACTATCCCCCGCTAGTTTCTCTCTTATATTATTAATGTTACAGCAACAGCATAAGGCACTGCCCACCTCTATATACATAGGCTTATTTGAGGGGGAACCGTGGGGATAGCTTAACCCCCTTCATTCCCTAGGGGTTTTAGGGATATTACATTACAACTGCAGAGGTCTCAAATGGAACCGAGCAAAAGGAATGATGTCCATGGAAGCCACCATCAGACCAATCACCTCTATGCATTGAGCTACTGATGGACGAACAGAAGACTGGAGAAAAAGGCACGGAGAAATAAGTTTGGCTTTTCTGACCTCCATCAGAAATGTTTCATGGATAGAGAATCTATAATTGTTCCCAAGAAACACACTCTTGTATCTGGTACTAGGGAACTCTTTTCCAGATTCACTTTTCACCCGTAGGAAAGTAGACTAGACAACAACATCTCTGTATGAGATCTTGCTAGTTGAAAAAAGATGACACTTGAACCAAGATGTCGTCCAGGTAAGGCGCCACCGCTATTCCCTGAGATCTGACCACTGCCAAAAGAGCCCCCTGAACCTTTGTGAAAATTCTGGGAGCCGTAACAAGGCCAAAAGGAAGGGCAACAAACTGGAAATATTTGTCTAGAAAGGCAAACCTCAGAAAATGGTAATGATCCCTGTCAATGGGAACATGAAGATACGCGTCCTTCAGGTCTATGGTTGTCATGAACTGACCCACTTGGACTAAGAGAAGAATGGAACAAATGGTTTCCATTTTGAAGGACAGAACCTTGAGCAATTTGTTGAGACACTTTAGGTCTAAAATGGGACGGAAAGTTCCTTCCTTTTTGGGCACCACAAAAAGATTTGAATATAATCCTTGACCCTGTTCCTCTATAGGAACTGGAACAATCACTCCCATGGAAGATAGGTCCTTTACGCAGTTTAAGAAGGCCTCTCTCTTTACCTGGTTTGCAGATAACCTTGATAGGATAAATCTGCCCCTGGCAGGACAAGTTTTGAATCCTATTCTGTAACCCTGGGATACTAGGTCCACTGCTCAAATATCTGGGACATTGCATATCCAAGCCTGCCGAAACAAAGAAAGCCTGCCCCCCACTTGATCTAAGACTGCTGATTTGGAATCAGTAGAAGGCTTCTTGGTTTGCTTCCCCTTATTCGAAGGCTGACTGGATCTCCATAAAGACTTGGATTGCTCCGGTTTGGAAGAGAAGGAGGAAGACTTCTGTCCCTTAAAGTTAAGAAAGGAACGAAAATTAGAATTCTGGCAACCCTTAGGTCTGTTCTTCCTATCCTGAGGTAGGAAAGATCCCTTTCCACCTGTAATTTCGGAAAAGATCTCAGCCAGACCAGGACCAAAAGTTTTACCCTTATAAGGCAAAGACAGAAGTTTGGACTTCGATGTGACATCAGCAGACCAAGATTTTAACCCCAGAGCTCTGCAAGGTAGAATAGTGAAGCCAGAAAACTTGGCTCCCAGTCTGAGCACTTGCATGTTGGCATCACAGATAAAGTATTGACCAGTTTAAGAGCCCTGATCCTATCCTGGATCTCTTCTATAGAAGTCTCTATTGAAATCAACTGGTTGCCACTGTAACACACGAAGGTGCGCAATCCGGTACAGAAAAGCAAAACACTCCGGAACATAACCCACAGGATACTGCGGGGGCCCACCCAAAGGCGGAAAACCCGGAACAATAGGGCATGAGCACATTCTTAAAGAAACGTCTGGGCTGTGCAGACGAGCCATCGCCAACATTATCTGAAACCGAAAGCGTGCTGCAAGTTCCAGGGGGAACACACCACCCCGCATGGAGGAACTATAAACTGGGTTACCCGCATGTGTAAGAGGAACAGTAGGTAGGGAACTCGCTCCCTGGGAGACAGGACTCCCAGAGGCGGATGGCTCAGCAGACCCCAGATTCCCCGAGCCCGAGGAACCGGGTGCTCTCATATGGCAAATGGAACAAGAATGGGTGATAGATGTCAACGAGGCTAAATCAGATTCGTCACCCGACACCGAATCTGAATCAGATATTATAATCGTGTCGGCATCCGAATCCTGCGTAACTGACTCTGAAATGATCACAGGCTCAGCATCAGAATCCCCCATAGCTTTAAGAGGGGATAGCAATATGGACTACTCTGTAAAAACAAAACGGCACCTGACACCACCAATGGCTGGGGCACTCACCACCTCCTATAACCAGACCCCCGTGGACTAAAGTAAATCTCAGTCGCCACACGGTCGGGAAAGCGGAAATGAGAACAGAGCTTAACCACGCCCGTCCAAAAAGTGCGTACAGCCAAACAGGCCGCGTCACTACCAAAGGCCTCAAAGTTCCAACCACGAGCCCATAACCTCACACATATGCAGGTTGAATCACATAAAAAACATGATTATAAACCCCCCTGTCCCATAAACCCCCTAAGGAGATATTAACCCTCGATTCCAAGATCAAACAGAGACTCACTGAGACCCATTGTTAAAAGTTAAACCCGCGAGTGGCTTTAGCCTCGAGGGAAACATCACAGTACAGTACATTGCATAAAGTAAAATTAAACTATCTTACCGGAATCAACGCCGTGGAACAGGAACACGACCTGCGAAGCGAAGTTCGACAACGCTGATTGCTTGAGGAACTGTTAATCTGAGTCGGGATAGTTTCGCAGAAAGAAACTTCCTGCATCTCTGGACTCTAACTTTCATCCAAGCACAGAACCCACTCAAAACTCCCGTCCCATGCCGAAGAGTACTACCCTCCATAGGAGACAAAAATAAAAATTAAAAATTCTGACACGTCTCTGCCAACCTCCCGAGACGAAAGGCAAAGAATAACTGGGGGATGAGGGGAGTGGGAGGAGTATTTGGGCCTTTGGCTGGGGTGTCTTTGCCTCCTCCTAGTGGCCAGGTTCTTATTTCCCAAAAGTAATGAATGCTGCTGTGGACTCTTTCCATTTAAGAAGAAAACTGTTTACATCGCTTCCTCATTAGCATAGAGATACATAACTGACCCTCTTGTGGGAGCCATAGCTCCAGTTATGAAAGTCAAATGACCGCTCTCCTCGCACTCTACCCTGCCTTAATATCAAGACAACGGTAGTGCTAAAAACACCTCCTAAACAGCAAAGGAAGATTTCCATGCCATATTCCCCTTCTCACAGAGCCCAGACAATTATATAGTCCACTATATAAAAACACGTCCATCTCAGCCTCAATAAAGTCCCTAATGCAGTGCCCCAAACTCTGCCCATTAAATAAATATGTTCATTATAAGAACACAAATTTTCCCCTGAGCGCCATCCACAGAGATCTTCCTAGGAATAGTTGTTCTCTTCAATTAACTCCTAGGGTGCTGGTACTTTCTAACCTAGAAGGGAAAGCACTTACCTGTGGAACTAGTCAGGCAGGGAATAGTTTCTTAGGTGTGTCAGATTACTCCACATCTCACAGTGACCTGTAGAAAAAAGAAAAAACAGAGTAACCAACTCTGGTTTTCTATAAAGGGGATACCATAGTTGTTAGAAGTAAAGCAAGGACCACCTTGCTGCCTTCTAACTGCTAAAAGCCACCATTACTTTTACTAAAGAGAATAACATGGACACCTCATAGTCCCAATCCTTTCTTGCAGAGAAAAGTACCCATTTAAATATCTTCGGACACCATCTTCGCACATCCTCTCGTTATAGAGGCAAAGTGAATGACTGGGGATTATGGGTAAGGGAAGTGACACTTAACAGCTCTGCTAGGGTGCTCTTTGCCTCCTCCTGCTGGCCATGAGTTGAATATCCCACTAGTAATTGGAATGAATCGTGGACTCTTCATGCCATAGGAAAGAAAAGCAACAATGCACTACTGGGAGCTAGCTGCAGATTGGTGTTTTATATTTTGGGCTATGGATGTGTATTTCCTACTGCCGAATTAACACTGTTTGTACTCTAACAAAGTGAAGTCTGCATTACCTCTATTAATATGTATTGTATTTATTTTGTGTAGACTGTTTTAAAGCAGCCCAGTAAACTGGGATTTGGAGGAAAAGAGACAAGCTTTTAAAAAAGAGACAGTTCACTGTTTAAAAAAAGATAGATAATCCATTTTATTACCCATTCCCCAGTTTTGCATAAACAAACCGGTTATATTAATTAATTTTTTACCTCTGTGATTATTTTGTATCTAAGCCTCTGCAGTGCTGACTCCATAATAACTCCATGGGAGTGAGCACAACGATGTTTATATGGCACACATGAACTGAGATAAGAAGCAACCTTCAAGGGCTTAGAAATTAGCATATGAGCCTACCTATGATTAGCTTTCAACAAAGAATACCAAGAGAACAAAACAAATTTGATGATAAAAGTAAAATTGGAAAGTTTTTTAAAATGGCATGCGGTATCTGAATCATGAAAGTTTAAGACTAGAATGTCCCTTTAATGTTGGTTTAAAACACTCTGAAGAATACAGTTACTTGCGGCTTTATAAGGTGTTATATAAAAAAAGTAAATTACATTTCTTGGAGTTATATAATATATAGCATGACAGCAATTATAATTTTGTTTGAGAAACTATAAAATATACAAGCATGGGCAATTTTTTGGAACAGCAGGAAATACCTGTAACATATACTCCAGCTGATAAATACAAAGGCCTAGTTCTGCCATGCTGGGTTTGAAGAGTTCACGCAGTCTGTACTCTTGCATTAATCGAACAAACACACAAAATGCATCTTCCTCTGGCATCTAAAGAGAGGGGAAATAATTGTTGTGGGGAGTAAGAATGAAAGGATAAAAAAGGATAAGTGAGTGGTGTATATCAGTGTTTCTCAACTCCAGTCCTCAAGTACCACAAACAGGCCAGACTTTCATAATATCTTCACGAGCCAGGATACCCAAATGTTGAAACACTTGAAAGTGATGCAGCATAGCTGTAAAAAGATGACAGAAAATATCACCTGAACATCTCTATGTAAAAAAGGAAAAAGATATTTTACCTAAAAATGTCCTAAGTATTCACACCCCATTGTAAAGGATATTAAGCAGCAAATCTGTATGTCTGTCCCGGGACCTGCAAGGGAGTGAGCCTCATGCACACTCGTGTTATTTCCCTATTCAGTTTAAGTAAGTTTACTATGAAATCTCATGAGAGTTAAGTGAAATCTCATGAGATCACAGTAAAAGAGTTCATGACCTTAGCACTGCTGATGCTGATTGGCTGCTGTTAATTTCTTCCTTTTTTTTACCTGCAGCTGGGTAGTAACTGAAGTATATTTTTTTACACAGCACTTACTCTGTTGAGCTGAGGAAATTGTGAGGTAAAATATCTTCCTTTTCTACATAGAGATGCTCAGGTGTTATTTTCCTGTCAGCTTTTTACATTTATGCTGCATCAGTTTCAATTGATTTAGCATATGTGTATTATGTCCTTTTAACTAGAGCAAAGGTGAAATAATCAGCTGATCAGTAACCTTGGTTACTAACATGCTCTCACCTATCAGCTGATTATTTCACCAGTGCTCTAGTTAAGATATCATGAAAATCTGGCCTGTTAGGGATAGTTGAGCACTGAAGTTGGGAAACACACAAAAGACAGAAGTAGGCCCCATCACCTGCATTAGAAGAAGTCCTACAATGAAGGCACTTCCTTGGCAGTATCCCACCTCCCTATCAACCAGAGAGTATGCCTGGAAAGAGAAAGAAAACAAATATTTATCTTCAAATACCATAGCATGACCTACACATTTAGCTTTTCATTCGTTCTGCTATTTTTTCTTTTTTTTTCTCTTTCTGCTTTATTTGAAGAACAAAAAGTCCCTTATTGCAGTTCCTGTCTATCCCCTGACAAATATTGGACGCTTCTTTTAATCTTCCTCTCTCACTGATAAAACTATTAGCATTTTCCTACCAAAAAGTGAAGGTTTTCGATCATAACTAAAACCTTTATTCAATGTGAACAAGTAGATACATATTTTGTCCTATATTAATCTAGATATCCGTATGAGTTATGAATTAGTTTTGTATCATTTCACCATTCCTGACATCACCTGACTATTTGTTAACCTAATATTTGGTGTTTCATGTTTCTTTTTAATCCCTACTTAACTGTATTGACTATCTTAAAAGCTTTATTTATGGTTTTCATGTTTCTCTATCTGTCCTTTGTACCTAAAATTGATGGCATCCTCTCATACCTTCATAACATTAAACAGTCCCTCTTGTCCCATGCTGTCTTGTCCTTTGAAGAAGTCGTGCTCTGGGTATGTACGAGCAATATCCCTGCGTATTAACTTCTCACAAGGAGAAGACATTCTTAGTAGATCTGCATACTGTTTCTTCACCGGCATGTCTGTTGCACTGCATAGCATTTGCCACACCATGGCCCTAAAATGATGTGGGATGCCTTTCCGAATCAGCTCCTGCATGGACAACATCAACGTTTTAGTGTTAAGAAGAGGGTCAATCCAAAGTCTTATTTTAAAAGAGAATGTCTAGACAAAAGGATAAAAACTTTAAAGGGAAAGTCTACTCCAGAATTTGTATTAAAAAGATAGATAATCCATTTATTATCCATACCCCAGTTTTGCATAACCAACACTGTTAAATTAATACACTTCTTTCCTCTATGATTACCTTGTATCTAAGCCTCTGCAGACTGCCCTTTATTTCAGGGCTTTTGACAGACTTGCATTTTAGCCAATCAGAGCCGACTCCTGGGTAAATCCACAGGAGTGAGCACAATGTTATCTATATGGCACACGTGCACTAGAGCTGTCTAGCTGTGACTGTCCAAATGCCCTGAGATAAAAGACGGCCTTCAAGGGCTTATTAGCATATGAGCAAACCTAGGTTTAGCTTTCAACAAAGAATACCAAGAGAACAAAGCAAATTTGATAACAATACATTGGAAAGTTGTTTAAAATTGCATGCCCTATCTTAATCATAAAAGTTTAATTTTGACAAGGCTGTCCCTTTAAACTGATGATCTACCACATACTGATTAGCCAATGCAGAAAAACATAATTTATGCTTACCTGATAAATTTATTTCTCTTGTAGTGTGCTCAGTCCACGGGTCATCCATTACTTATGGGATATATTCTCCTTCCCAACAGGAAGTTGCAAGAGGATCACCCAAGCAGAGCTGCTATATAGCTCCTCCCCTCACATGTCATATCCAGTCATTCGACCGAAACAAGACGAGAAAGGAGAAAGTATAGGGTGCAGTGGTGACTGGAGTTATAATTTAAAATTTAGAACCTGCCTCAAATAGACAGGGCGGGCCGTGGACTGAACACACTACAAGAGAAATAAATTTATCAGGTAAGCATAAAACAGAATTTATGTTTACCTGATAAATTACTTTCTCCAACGGTGTGTCCGGTCCACGGCGTCATCCTTACTTGTGGGATATTCTCTTCCCCAACAGGAAATGGCAAAGAGCCCAGCAAAGCTGGTCACATGATCCCTCCTAGGCTCCGCCTACCCCAGTCATTCGACCGACGTTAAGGAGGAATATTTGCATAGGAGAAACCATATGGTACCGTGGTGACTGTAGTTAAAGAAAATAAATTATCAGACCTGATTAAAAAATCCAGGGCGGGCCGTGGACCGGACACACCGTTGGAGAAAGTAATTTATCAGGTAAACATAAATTCTGTTTTCTCCAACATAGGTGTGTCCGGTCCACGGCGTCATCCTTACTTGTGGGAACCAATACCAAAGCTTTAGGACACGGATGAAGGGAGGGAGCAAATCAGGTCACCTAAATGGAAGGCACCACGGCTTGCAAAACCTTTCTCCCAAAAATAGCCTCAGAAGAAGCAAAAGTATCAAACTTGTAAAATTTGGTAAAAGTGTGCAGTGAAGACCAAGTCGCTGCCCTACATATCTGATCAACAGAAGCCTCGTTCTTGAAGGCCCATGTGGAAGCCACAGCCCTAGTGGAATGAGCCGTGATTCTTTCGGGAGGCTGCCGTCCGGCAGTCTCGTAAGCCAATCTGATGATGCTTTTAATCCAAAAAGAGAGAGAGGTAGAAGTTGCTTTTTGACCTCTCCTTTTACCGGAATAAACAACAAACAAGGAAGATGTTTGTCTAAAATCCTTTGTAGCATCTAAATAGAATTTTAGAGCGCGAACAACATCCAAATTGTGTAACAAACGTTCCTTCTTTGAAACTGGTTTCGGACACAGAGAAGGTACGATAATCTCCTGGTTAATGTTTTTGTTAGAAACAACTTTTGGAAGAAAACCAGGTTTAGTACGTAAAACCACCTTATCTGCATGGAACACCAGATAAGGAGGAGAACACTGCAGAGCAGATAATTCTGAAACTCTTCTAGCAGAAGAAATTGCAACTAAAAACAAAACTTTCCAAGATAATAACTTAATATCAACGGAATGTAAGGGTTCAAACGGAACCCCCTGAAGAACTGAAAGAACTAAGTTGAGACTCCAAGGAGGAGTCAAAGGTTTGTAAACAGGCTTAATTCTAACCAGAGCCTGAACAAAGGCTTGAACATCTGGCACAGCTGCCAGCTTTTTGTGAAGTAACACAGACAAGGCAGAAATCTGTCCCTTCAGGGAACTAGCAGATAATCCTTTTTGCAATCCTTCTTGAAGGAAGGATAGAATCTTAGGAATCTTAACCTTGTCCCAAGGGAATCCTTTAGATTCACACCAACAGATATATTTTTTCCAAATTTTGTGGTAAATCTTTCTAGTTACAGGCTTTCTGGCCTGAACAAGAGTATCGATAACAGAATCTGAGAACCCTCGCTTCGATAAGATCAAGCGTTCAATCTCCAAGCAGTCAGCTGGAGTGAAACCAGATTCGGATGTTCGAACGGACCCTGAACAAGAAGGTCTCGTCTCAAAGGTAGCTTCCAAGGTGGAGCCGATGACATATTCACCAGATCTGCATACCAAGTCCTGCGTGGCCACGCAGGAGCTATCAAGATCACCGACGCCCTCTCCTGATTGATCCTGGCTACCAGCCTGGGGATGAGAGGAAACGGCGGGAACACATAAGCTAGTTTGAAGGTCCAAGGTGCTACTAGTGCATCCACTAGAGCCGCCTTGGGATCCCTGGATCTGGACCCGTAGCAAGGAACTTTGAAGTTCTGACGAGAGGCCATCAGATCCATGTCTGGAATGCCCCACAGCTGAGTGACTTGGGCAAAGATTTCCGGATGGAGTTCCCACTCCCCCGGATGCAATGTCTGACGACTCAGAAAATCCGCTTCCCAATTTTCCACTCCTGGGATGTGGATAGCAGACAGGTGGCAGGAGTGAGACTCCGCCCATAGAATGATTTTGGTCACTTCTTCCATCGCTAGGGAACTCCTTGTTCCCCCCTGATGGTTGATGTACGCAACAGTTGTCATGTTGTCTGATTGAAACCGTATGAACTTGGCCCTCGCTAGCTGAGGCCAAGCCTTGAGAGCATTGAATATCGCTCTCAGTTCCAGAATATTTATCGGTAGAAGAGATTCTTCCCGAGACCAAAGACCCTGAGCTTTCAGGGATCCCCAGACCGCGCCCCAGCCCATCAGACTGGCGTCGGTCGTGACGATGACCCACTCCGGTCTGCGGAATGTCATCCCTTGTGACAGGTTGTCCAGGGACAGCCACCAACGGAGTGAGTCTCTGGTCCTCTGATTTACTTGTATCTTCGGAGACAAGTCTGTATAGTCCCCATTCCACTGACTGAGCATGCACAGTTGTAATGGTCTTAGATGAATGCGCGCAAAAGGAACTATGTCCATTGCCGCTACCATCAAACCGATCACTTCCATGCACTGCGCTATGGAAGGAAGAGGAACGGAATGAAGTATCCGACAAGAGTCTAGAAGTTTTGTTTTTCTGGCCTCTGTCAGAAAAATCCTCATTTCTAAGGAGTCTATTATTGTTCCCAAGAAGGGAACCCTTGTTGACGGAGATAGAGAACTCTTTTCCACGTTCACTTTCCATCCGTGAGATCTGAGAAAGGCCAGGACAATGTCCGTGTGAGCCTTTGCTTGAGGAAGGGACGACGCTTGAATCAGAATGTCGTCCAAGTAAGGTACTACAGCAATGCCCCTTGGTCTTAGCACAGCTAGAAGGGACCCTAGTACCTTTGTGAAAATCCTTGGAGCAGTGGCTAATCCGAAAGGAAGCGCCACGAACTGGTAATGCTTGTCCAGGAATGCGAACCTTAGGAACCGATGATGTTCCTTGTGGATAGGAATATGTAGATACGCATCCTTTAAATCCACTGTGGTCATGAATTGACCTTCCTGGATGGAAGGAAGAATAGTTCGAATGGTTTCCATCTTGAACGATGGAACCTTGAGAAACTTGTTTAAGATCTTGAGATCTAAGATTGGTCTGAACGTTCCCTCTTTTTTGGGAACTATGAACAGATTGGAGTAGAACCCCATCCCTTGTTCTCTTAATGGAACAGGATGAATCACTCCCATTTTTAACAGGTCTTCTACACAATGTAAGAATGCCTGTCTTTTTATGTGGTCTGAAGACAACTGAGACCTGTGGAACCTCCCCCTTGGGGGAAGCCCCTTGAATTCCAGAAGATAACCTTGGGAGACTATTTCTAGCGCCCAAGGATCCAGAACATCTCTTGCCCAAGCCTGAGCGAAGAGAGAGAGTCTGCCCCCCACCAGATCCGGTCCCGGATCGGGGGCCAACATTTCATGCTGTCTTGGTAGCAGTGGCAGGTTTCTTGGCCTGCTTTCCCTTGTTCCAGCCTTGCATTGGTCTCCAAGCTGGCTTGGCTTGAGAAGTATTACCCTCTTGCTTAGAGGACGTAGCACTTTGGGCTGGTCCATTTCTACGAAAGGGACGAAAATTAGGTTTATTTTTTGCCTTGAAAGGCCGATCCTGAGGAAGGGCGTGGCCCTTACCCCCAGTGATATCAGAGATAATCTCTTTCAAGTCAGGGCCAAACAGCGTTTTCCCCTTGAAAGGAATGTTAAGTAGCTTGTTCTTGGAAGACGCATCAGCTGACCAAGATTTCAACCAAAGCGCTCTGCGCGCCACAATAGCAAACCCAGAATTCTTAGCCGCTAACCTAGCCCATTGCAAAGTGGCGTCTAGGGTGAAAGAATTAGCCAATTTGAGAGCATTGATTCTGTCCATAATCTCCTCATAAGGAGGAGAATCACTATCGACCGCCTTTATCAGCTCATCGAACCAGAAACATGCGGCTGTAGCTACAGGGACAATGCATGAAATTGGTTGTAGAAGGTAACCCTGCTGAACAAACATCTTTTTAAGTAAACCTTCTAATTTTTTATCCATAGGATCTTTGAAAGCACAACTATCCTCTATGGGTATAGTGGTGCGTTTGTTTAAAGTGGAAACCGCTCCCTCGACCTTGGGGACTGTCTGCCATAAGTCCTTTCTGGGGTCGACCATAGGAAACAATTTTTTAAATATGGGGGGAGGGACGAAAGGAATACCGGGCCTTTCCCATTCTTTATTAACAATGTCCGCCACCCGCTTGGGTATAGGAAAAGCTTCTGGGAGCCCCGGGACCTCTAGGAACTTGTCCATTTTACATAGTTTCTCTGGGATGACCAACTTGTCACAATCATCCAGAGTGGATAATACCTCCTTAAGCAGAATGCGGAGATGTTCCAACTTAAATTTAAACGTAATCACATCAGGTTCAGCTTGTTGAGAAATGTTCCCAGAATCAGTAATTTCTCCCTCAGACAAAACCTCCCTGGCCCCATCAGACTGGGTTAGGGGCCCTTCAGAACCATTATTATCAGCGTCGTCATGCTCTTCAGTATCTAAAACAGAGCAGTCGCGCTTACGCTGATAAGTGTTCATTTTGGCTAAAATGTTTTTGACAGAATTATCCATTACAGCCGTTAATTGTTGCATAGTAAGGAGTATTGGCGCGCTAGATGTACTAGGGGCCTCCTGAGTGGGCAAGACTCGTGTAGACGAAGGAGGGAATGATGCAGTACCATGCTTACTCCCCTCACTTGAGGAATCATCTTGGGCATCATTGTCATTGTCACATAAATCACATTTATTTAAATGAATGGGAATTCTGGCTTCCCCACATTCAGAACACAGTCTATCTGGTAGTTCAGACATGTTAAACAGGCATAAACTTGATAACAAAGTACAAAAAACGTTTTAAAATAAAACCGTTACTGTCACTTTAAATTTTAAACTGAACACACTTTATTACTGCAATTGCGAAAAAACATGAAGGAATTGTTCAAAATTCACCAAATTTTCACCACAGTGTCTTAAAGCCTTAAAAGTATTGCACACCAAATTTGGAAGCTTTAACCCTTAAAATAACGGAACCGGAGCCGTTTTTAACTTTAACCCCTTTACAGTCCCTGGTATCTGCTTTGCTGAGACCCAACCAAGCCCAAAGGGGAATACGATACCAAATGACGCCTTCAGAAAGTCTTTTCTAAGTATCAGAGCTCCTCTCACATGCGACTGCATGTCATGCCTCTCAAAAACAAGTGCGCAACACCGGCGCGAAAATGAGGCTCTGCCTATGATTTGGGAAAGCCCCTAAAGAATAAGGTGTCTAAAACAGTGCCTGCCGATATTATTATATCAAAATACCCAGAATAAATGATTCCTCAAGGCTAAATATGTGTTAATAATGAATCGATTTAGCCCAGAAAAAGTCTACAGTCTTAATAAGCCCTTGTGAAGCCCTTATTTACGATCTTAATAAACATGGCTTACCGGATCCCATAGGGAAAATGACAGCTTCCAGCATTACATCGTCTTGTTAGAATGTGTCATACCTCAAGCAGCAAGAGACTGCTCACTGTTCCCCCAACTGAAGTTAATTGCTCTCAACAGTCCTGTGTGGAACAGCCATGGATTTTAGTGACGGTTGCTAAAATCATTTTCCTCATACAAACAGAAATCTTCATCTCTTTTCTGTTTCTGAGTAAATAGTACATACCAGCACTATTTCAAAATAACAAACTCTTGATTGAATAATAAAAACTACAGTTAAACACTAAAAAACTCTAAGCCATCTCCGTGGAGATGTTGCCTGTACAACGGCAAAGAGAATGACTGGGGTAGGCGGAGCCTAGGAGGGATCATGTGACCAGCTTTGCTGGGCTCTTTGCCATTTCCTGTTGGGGAAGAGAATATCCCACAAGTAAGGATGACGCCGTGGACCGGACACACCTATGTTGGAGAAATTATGTTTTCTCTTGTTAAGTGTGTTCAGTCCACGGGTCATCCATTACTTATGGGATACCAATACCAAAGCTTAAAGTACACAGATGATGGGAGGGACAAGGCAGGAACATTAAACAGAAGGAACCACTGCCTGTAGAACCTTTCTCCCAAAAACAGCCTCCGAAGAAGCAAAAGTGTCAAATTTGTAAAATTTGGAAAAAGTGTGAAGTGAAGACCAAGTTGCAGCCTTGCAAATCTGTTCAACAGAGGCCTCATTCTTAAAGGCCCAGGTGGAAGCCACAGCTCTAGTGGAATGAGCTGTAATTCTTTCAGGAGGCTGCTGTCCAGCAGTCTCATAGGCTAAGCGTATTATGCTACGAAGCCAAAAAGAGAGAGGTAGCCGAAGCCTTTTGACCACCCCTCTGTCCAGAGTAAACGACAAACAGAGAAGAAGTTTGTTGAAAATCTTTAGTTGCCTGTAAGTAGAACTTCAGAGCACGGACCACGTCCAGATTATGTAAAAGACGTTCCTTCTTTGAAGAAGGATTAGGACATAAGGATGGAACAACAATCTCTTGATTTATATTCTTGTTAGAAACAACCTTAGGTAAAAACCCAGGTTTAGTACGCAGGACTACCTTGTCTGAATGAAAGATCAGATAAGGAGAATCACAATGTAAGGCAGATAACTCAGAGACTCTTCGAGCAGAGGAAATAGCCATCAAAAACAAAACTTTCCAAGATAAAAGCTTAATATCAATGGAATGAAGGGGTTCAAACGGAACACCCTGAAGAACTTTAAGAACCAAGTTTAAGCTCCACGGGGGAGCAACAGCTTTAAACACAGGCTTAATCCTAGCCAAAGCCTGACAAAAAGCCTGGACGTCTGGATTCTTTGCCAGACGCTTGTGTAAAAGAATAGACAGAGCAGAAATCTGTCCCTTTAGTGAACTAGCGGATAAGCCCTTTTCTAAACCCTCTTGTAGAAAAGACAATATCCTAGGAATCCTAACCTTACTCCATGAATAACTCTTGGATTCACACCAATATAAATATTTACGCCATATCTTGTGGTAAATTTTTCTGGTAACAGGTTTCCGAGCCTGTATTAATGTATCAATAACCGAGCCACCGCTATGCCTCGTGGTCTTAGTACCGCCAGAAGAGAGCCCAGAACCTTTGTAAAAATTCTCGGGGCCGTAGCTAATCCGAAGGGAAGCGCTACAAACTGGTAATGCCTGTCTAGAAAGGCAAACCTTAGGTACCGATAATGATCTTTGTGAATCGGTATGTGAAGGTAGGCATCCTTTAAATCCACTGTGGTCATATATTGACCCTCTTGGATCATGGGTAGGATGGTCCGAATGGTTTCCATCTTGAAAGATGGAACCCTTAGGAATTTGTTTAAGATTTTTAAATCTAAGATTGGTCTGAAGGTTCCCTCTTTCTTGGGAACCACAAACAGATTTGAATAAAACCCTTGCCCCTGTTCCGCCCGCGGAACTGGGTGGATTACTCCCATCACTAAGAGGTCTTGTACACATTGTAGAAATGCCTCTTTCTTTACTAGGTTTGTTGATAACCTTGACAGATGAAACCTCCCTTGTGGAGGAGAAGTTTTGAAATCCAGAAGGTATCCCTGAGATATAATCTCCAACGTCCAGGGATCCTGTACATCTCTTGCCCAAGCCTGGGCGAAGAGAGAGAGTCTGCCCCCCACAAGATCCGTCTCCGGAAAGGGGGCCCTGACTTCATGCTGTCTTAGGGGCGGAAGTAGGCTTTCTGGCCTGCTTGCCCTTGTTCCATGACTGGTTGCCTTTCCAACCCTGTCTGTAACGAGCAGTAGTTCCTTCCTGTTTTGGAGTGGAGGAAGTTGATGCTGCTCCTGCCTTGAAATTACGAAAGGCACGAAAATTAGACTGTTTGGCCTTCGATTTGGCCCTGTCCTGAGGAAGGGTGTGGCCCTTACCTCCAGTAATGTCAGCAATAATTTCCTTCAAGCCGGGCCCGAATAAGGTGTGCCCTTTGAAAGGAATGTTTAGTAATTTAGACTTAGAAGTTACATCTGTTGACCAGGATTTAAGCCAAAGCGCTCTGCGCGCCTGTATGGCAAATCCGGAATTTTTAGCCGTAAGTTTGGTTAAATGCACTACGGCATCCGAAACGAACGCATTAGCCAGCTTAAGGGTTCTAATCTTGCTCAGAGACTCATCCAATGGTGCTGTGCGAATCGCCTCTTCCAGAGACTCAAACCAGAATGCCGCTGCAGCAGTGACAGGCGCAATGCATGCAAGAGGCTGTAATATAAAACCTTGTTGAACAAACATTTTCTTAAGATAACCCTCTAATTTTTTATCCATTGGATCTGAGAAAGCACAGCTATCCTCCACCGGGATAGTGGTACGCTTGGCTAGAGTAGAAACTGCTCCCTTCACCTTAGGGACCGTCTGCCATAAGTCTCGTGTGGTGGCGTCTATAGGGAACATTTTTCTAAATATCGGAGGAGGGGAAAAAGGCACACCGGGTCTATCCCACTCCTTACTAATAATCTCTGTAAGCCTCTTTGGTATAGGAAAAATGTCAGTACACACCGGCACTGCGTAGTATTTATCCAGCTTACATAATTTCTCTGGGATTGCCACCGTGTCACAATCATTCAGAGCCGCTAACACCTCCCCTAGCAACACGCGGAGGTTCTCAAGCTTAAATTTAAAATTTGAAATTTCTGAATCCGGTCTCCCCGAATCAGAACCGTCACCCACAGAATGAAGCTCTCCGTCCTCATGTTCTGCAAACTGTGACGCAGTATCAGACATGGCTCTCGTGTCATCGGCGCGCTCTGTCCTTAACCCAGAACTGTCGCGCTTGCCTCTTAACTCGGGCATATTGTATAATACTTCTTTCATAACATTAGCCATATCATGTAAAGTGATTTGTAAGGGCCTTGATGTACTTGGCGCCTCAATCTCACGCACCTCCCGAGCGGGAGACGAAGGTACTGACACGTGAGGAGAGTTAGACGGCATAACTGCCCCCTCGCTGTCTGGTGATAATTTTTTAATCGGTACAGATTGATTTTTCAAAGTAACATCAATACAATTGGTACACATATTTCTATTGGGCTCCACAACGGCTTTTAAACATAATGAACAAGCAGATTCCTCTGCATCAGACATGTTTAAACAGACTAGCAATGAAGCTAGCAAGCTTGGAAAATACTTTCAATAAGTTTGCAAGCAATATAAAAAAAACGCTGCAGCGCTTTTAAAAAACACAGTTGAGTAACAAAGAACTAATTTAGTTATAGTCAACAATTTCTTAAATGTATTAATTAGCAGAGGATTGCACGCATTAGCAACAGGATGATTAACCCCTCAGTACCCAAATAAACTGATATCAAATTAATATTAAACGTTTTTATCACAGTCTAACACACTGTCACAGGTCTGCTGTGACTGATTACCTCCCTCAAAAACGAATTTTGAAGACCCCTGAGCTCTCTAGAGACGTCCTGGATCAAGGAGGAAGAAGCAGGAAGACTGTGCTAGAATTTTAACTGCGCAACAAGGCGCTAAAAAGAGGCCCCTCCCGCTCATTTACAACAGAGGGAGACCTGATATAACGGTTTCTATGCAGAAATATACGTTAGCCATGTGGAAAAAAATTCATGCCCAAAAGGATTTATCACCAAAGTACCTCACAAAACGAATAACATGCCAGTAAACGTTTTGAAAATAAACTTCTTTGAATGTCATGCAAATTTATCACTAAGCCTGCAACCAGTCGCTACCCCTGCAGAAAAGGCTTAAGCATTATTTCAGTATTAACAGAATTTTCTCAGTCAAATTCTAGTCCCTAGAAAATAACTCTACTGTGCATACATTTATCAGCCTGATACCAGTCACTACTACTGCATTTAAGGCTGTACTTACATCATACGGGTAACAGCAGTATTTTCTTAGTCAATTCCATTCCCAGAAAATATTGTACTGCACATACCTCATGTGCGGGGGACCCCGCATGCTATTCCCATGTTCTGAAGTTACCCCACTCCTCAGAATGTCGAGAACAGCCAGTGGATCTTAGTTACGCCTGCTAAGATCATAGAAAACGCAGGCAGTTTCCTCTTCCAAATACTGCCTGAGATAGAAAAAACAGCACACTCCGGTGCCATTTAAAATAACAAACATTTGATTGAAGAATAATTAAGTAAAAACTCCAACTCCTCCCGCGACCTCCTTCTTTGTTGAGGGTTGCAAGAGAATGACTGGATATGACATGTGAGGGGAGGAGCTATATAGCAGCTCTGCTTGGGTGATCCTCTTGCAACTTCCTGTTGGGAAGGAGAATATATCCCATAAGTAATGGATGACCCGTGGACTGAACACACTTAACAAGAGAAATATAATTATTGCCACATTCTGAATTGTGACTGAATTCCGAAATAATACCACTATCTATATTTTCTGCAATCTCCTACTTCCAAGAAAATGAAACCTCTCTTGATTAATATTCTAATAACTCTGATAAAAATATTCATGGGAGTTCAAATAACCTGGAATATTCATTGTAGTAACTACATTATTTTTCACCTATATAAGTATAATTGCATATTCTTGCATAATAAGCCTGCTGTTATGGATTATATAGGCAACCAATATCATGCTGCTTGATTGGATACACACATGAAACTAATGGATCCATATGACTTTACAACCAGAGACATTGCTCTGGCCTCAAAACAGACAGGGATTGCCCCTGAGGAGAACAGCTCAAGTGAACCTATCCATGCCCACATCAGACTTCAAACCAGGTGCCTGCTCTAATTACCTTTTTAACTAGGTTACTTATACAATTGTTGGCTTAACAATATGTTAGACTCCTCCAACAGTCAAAGAATTATTATTTGAGATATATATATATATGTGTATGTATGTATGTGTATATATATATATATATATATATATATATATATATATATATATATATATATACATATAAACAAGAAAACTCAGACCCTTATTTATCCAGCACCCAACCATGTCTGGAAAAATATATACTTTAAAGCAAGGAAAGATTTAGGAGTAAATAATACACATACATTGGAAAATGCGTTTAAAAGGATTTATATATTAATTTCAGCATGACAATAAATCGTAAGCATGACCCCCAAATATTCGTAAAGTTCAAAGTCCACAACCCGGGTTGTTAAGTAGGAGTAACTAAGTTGGTCCATTCATTTGACCAGTATTGATTTGTTTCAAAATGCCTGATTAATGGCACATTTGTAATCCCAGAGATAGAAAGCAACGTTAATGCAGGGACAGCACCAATTATATTGTAACACTGACTCTGTGGGTTTCAAACTTGTATCTTCGTACTCCCAATGCAAATTGTAACTGTATCACAAATAGCAGAAAAAAGTGGCAACTTTTCCATACCACATTAAACTCGCTGTGACAGTTCTGTATTGCGTGTAGAGGTATAATAAAACAAGTACCTGCTTCCTCGGTGTTCCGTCAGTGGCGTGTTATGGTGTCATATCTACCTGCTCGTTGCTTCCAATTTTTGTTTCAAACCGGTTTGGGAGATATCCCCTTTGCTTTTCCTCCGTGCTTTCTTGGCTCTTTCTGTGCTTCTGCACGCCTTGGCTTACACCGGAGTATGGTTTTGTTTGAGGGTCAGCTTTTTTGGACGGTGCACAGCTGCTGCACCGCTCCAAACAAACAAACAAGCAGCTACGCGCGTTTCACCCGGGGTCCATTCGGGCTTCTTCCGGCTGTGTGTAATTGGAGATTGCGCTCCATAGCATTTAAACAGTATGCTCCGCCTTCAATTGGCTTTTTCAGGTACATAGTGTATTCTAGCCGTACAGGTGAAATGTCAAACAGTTATAAATGTTTATATTGCTATGCTATTAGCCTTTTTCAAAATCACACACTTTCTATATACTATATTTCAGTTATATCCGTTCATACAGTGCAAAGTCTACGATACCAATTTTATATTCAATATTCCTTTGAGGGAATAACTTTATTTCTTGTGGGCAATTTAGTGGGATACCTTAGTAATAATATTCTGTATATATTGCTTCAGTCTCCCAGAAATGAGCCAAAATTTAGCTCTTCATTTAGGCCATCTGGTTTTAAACTTTTTAGGTTAAAGATCCATTTGCTTTCTTTACACAGTAGAATCTTGTTCTAGATTTCCTCCTCTACCTTTCAGGTCTACTATTTCCAAGCCTCTGAATTTTAACAGTCTTTTGTCACTATTGTGACACTCTGCAAAATGACGTGCTATACTGCTAGTTTTTGTGCATTTGTTTTTAATGTCTCTTTTGTGTTCCTTTATTCTTTCTTTGAGCTCCCTATAGGTTTTACCTATGTAATATTGGGGGCAATTGCAGGACACCATATAGACCACTCCTTCACTTTTGCAAGTTATACGTCCCTTTATTGTGTGAAAGGACCCATATTTATCACAAAAGTTCTTGCCTACTAGCATATTAGTGCAGACTGAGCAGTGTAAGCACTTAAAGTTCCCATTCTTTTTATTGGTTAACCAGTTACCTGTATTTTTATTTTCAAAGTGGCTCTGAACCAGAAAATCCTTTAGATTTGGTGCTCTTTTCGGAGTCATGAGTGGAGATTCTCCTACAAATTTGCCTATTGATTTGTCAATCCACAATATGTGCCAGTGTTTGTTTAGGATTGAACGTATATCCTGCCATTTATGATTGTAAGTTCCTATAAATCGAATTAAGGATGATTCCGTTGTATCATCTGATTTTTCATATAGTAGGTCATCCCTAGCCTTATTTTTAGTCTTATTAAATGCTTTCTTTAAACTTTGTTGTGTATAGCCTCTTGCTCTAAATCTTTTATTTAGAGTACCTGCTTCAATTTTAAATTGTTCACTATCTGAGCAGTTTCTTTTGTGTCTTAAAAATTGGCCGTAGGGTATATTTTGTATTAATTTTTTAGGATGGTGACTGTCAAATGATAGTAATGAGTTTCCTGCAGTGTCTTTGCGAAATGTTGCTGTTTTGAGGCAATTTTTGTCATTGATAATGCGTAAGTCAAGAAATGTAATCTCATTTTTACTATAGGTGTAGGTGAATTTTAAATTCCAGTTATTATTGTTTAGTTTTTGCATGAACTCTATCAATTTCATCTCTGTGTCCTCCCATAGGAGGAACACGTCATCGATGAATCTTAGCCATAAAGAGATGGAGTCATTTATCTCAGCACTATTTAGAATTTGATCAAATTCCCATTTTCCTAGGTAGAGGCAAGCAAATGTGGGGGCACAGCAAGTCCCCATTGCTGTTCCTAGGTTTTGTTGGTAACATTTGTTTCCAAAAACAAAATAATTATGTTTTAAAATAAAAGATAACAGTTCCAATACAAAATTTGTATGTTTCTCATATTCTGAGCCTCTTTGAATTAGGAAATATTTGATTGCCTCTACCCCTTTATCGTGAGGGATGCTTGAGTAAAGTGACTCTACATCTATTGCAACCAGTAAAGTATTTGCAGATACACTTATATCATTGAGTTTTTTCAATACATCTAATGTGTCTTTAATGTATGAGGGGAGATTTTTCTAAAACCTCTATTTGACTGTCAGTAAGATTTTTTTCTGACAGATTAACAACATTTACAGGTTTCTTTTCCTCCTCTGTCTGAGTGGGTATCTGCGTCTGCCTCTGCCTCTGCCATCTGTGTTTCCTCCCCCCTCTCCTTGATTTGTGTTTTTGTGTCCTAAAAAACTTTTTTGCTGTTCTCTGTAGGAGTTTTGTGTTTTATTTTCATCTCCACTCGAGATTTCTGTTTCAGAGCCACTAGAGGCACTGTATGTGTAATTATATACCTTTTTATCCTGATAGTCTTGCCAATCTCTTTGATATTTCTTTTTCTTTCTAAATTTTATTGAATCTTGGATTTTGCGTAGCTCAACTTTTGCTAGGCCCATGAGTCTCTCGTATTCATCCTTTCCTTTCCAAGTATCTATCTCATTGTTTGCTGATGACAATTCTTTCTGAGTTTTCTCTAGTCTGAGTTTATTCTCCTCTATCATCAGATTCATCCAATCTGTGGAACATTTTGACGCATATTCGTCCCATTTATTTTGGAAATTTTCCAATAAAGGATTATCTAAATTTGCCCCCGGTCTTTTTCTTATCCTAAGCCCTCTTGGAATCATTTTCATTTCAACATATTTTTCTAGACTAGATATTTCCCATTTAAGTTTTTGTTCTTTAAACAATTTTTTCTTATATTCTTTAAATGATTTATATATGCTTGGATTTTCAGAGGAAGCTGAAGCAATACCCTCAGTATTAGAGGGAACAGAAAAAGTATCATCCACATCATATTGCCACTCACTTTCATTTAGTTCAGCCATTATTATTGTTTTTTGTTATTCCTAAAGACTCTGCACTGTAAGAACTCCCCAATCTGGGGTTATACTTCAAATTTAAATGTGGAAGACTCCAAAAAATCTTTCAATTGCTAAATTTGTACTTAGTGTGCAAGGAACCATAAGGAAAGACTACTTAAATAGTCAGAATTTAAATTTGTATATTTTGTGCCAGCACCACTAGTTTAATAAATTTCACAGTTAATAAAGTTGAGCTACGCAAAATCCAAGATTCAATAAAATTTAGAAAGAAAAAGAAATATCAAAGAGATTGGCAAGACTATCAGGATAAAAAGGTATATAATTACACATACAGTGCCTCTAGTGGCTCTGAAACAGAAATCTCGAGTGGAGATGAAAATAAAACACAAAACTCCTACAGAGAACAGCAAAAAAGTTTTTTAGGACACAAAAACACAAATCAAAGAGAGGGGGGAGGAAACACAGATGGCAGAGGCAGAGGCAGACGCAGATACCCACTCAGACAGAGGAGGAAAAGAAACCTGTAAATGTTGTTAATCTGTCAGAAAAAAAATCTTACTGACAGTCAAATAGAGGTTTTAGAAAAAGGATTAACTTTCTCACCAGTGAACAAATTAGATAAGTTTGAGTTGGTTAAAGACCTCCACCTATTTGCTCGAAAAATAGTTTTAAATAAAACTTTTGAAAACAAAACAGACAAAAAAACTTTAAATATACATGATAGGCAAAGTGTAAAAATTTTAGAGGAATTACAGGAAGAAATATCGGGCCAACCAAGTGAGAAAATAGCCATAGGCTTTAGTGACTTCAAGAAGAAGTCAGAATACATGCCAGCACTATCCAGCATTCCCCTTATTCACAATTTTGTCAAATTAGTGGAAAGAGATATTGATCTTTTAAGTACAAATGAGCCCCTACCTGATAACTTAACAAAGAAACAGAGAAATGCACTAAATAACTTAAAAAATGACATCAGTATAACCATTAAGCCATCAGATAAGGGCGGTAATATTGTAGTTCTAAACACCAAGGACTATGTTGATGAATGTCAAAGACAACTAAGAGATAAAAAACAATACAGTACTTTACACTTTAACCCCACTGAAATCTACAAAGAAAAATTGTTTCAAATTTTAATGAAAGCAAAAGATGAAGGCGTTATAAACCAAAGAGAATTTGACTTTTTATTTGTCAAATTTCCAAAAACTGCAACATTTTACAGCATACCAAAACTCCACAAAAATAAACTGCCACCTCCAGGTCGCCCCATTATATCGGGTAAGGGCTCTCTAACTGAGAAAATTTCACAGTATGTGGATTTCTGCCTTAGACCTAATTTACTAAATCTCCCCTCATACATTAAAGACACATTAGATGTATTGAAAAAACTCAATGATATAAGTGTATCTGCAAATACTTTACTGGTTGCAATAGATGTAGAGTCACTTTACTCAAGCATCCCTCACGATAAAGGGGTAGAGGCAATCAAATATTTCCTAATTCAAAGAGGCTCAGAATATGAGAAACATACAAATTTTGTATTGGAACTGTTATCTTTTATTTTAAAACATAATTATTTTGTTTTTGGAAACAAAATGTTACCAACAAAACCTAGGAACAGCAATGGGGACTTGCTGTGCCCCCACATTTGCTTGCCTCTACCTAGGAAAATGGGAATTTGATCAAATTCTAAATAGTGCTGAGATAAATGACTCCATCTCTTTATGGCTAAGATTCATCGATGACGTGTTCCTCCTATTGGAGGACACAGAGATGAAATTGATAGAGTTCATGCAAAAACTAAACAATAATAACTGGAATTTAAAATTCACCTACACCTATAGTAAAAATGAGATTACATTTCTTGACTTACGCATTATCAATGACAAAAATTGCCTCAAAACAGCAACATTTCGCAAAGACACTGCAGGAAACTCATTACTATCATTTGACAGTCACCATCCTAAAAAATTAATACAAAATATACCCTACGGCCAATTTTTAAGACACAAAAGAAACTGCTCAGATAGTGAACAATTTAAAATTGAAGCAGGTACTCTAAATAAAAGATTTAGAGCAAGAGGCTATACACAACAATGTTTAAAGAAAGCATTTAATAAGACTAAAAATAAGGCTAGGGATGACCTACTATATGAAAAATCAGATGATACAACGGAATCATCCTTAATTCGATTTATAGGAACTTACAATCATAAATGGCAGGATATACGTTCAATCCTAAACAAACACTGGCACATATTGTGGATTGACAAATCAATAGGCAAATTTGTAGGAGAATCTCCACTCATGACTCCGAAAAGAGCACCAAATCTAAAGGATTTTCTGGTTCAGAGCCACTTTGAAAATAAAAATACAGGTAACTGGTTAACCAATAAAAAGAATGGGAACTTTAAGTGCTTACACTGCTCAGTCTGCACTAATATGCTAGTAGGCAAGAACTTTTGTGATAAATATGGGTCCTTTCACACAATAAAGGGACGTATAACTTGCAAAAGTGAAGGAGTGGTCTATATGGTGTCCTGCAACTGCCCCCAATACTATATAGGTAAAACCTATAGGGAGCTCAAAGAAAGAATAAAGGAACACAAAAGAGACATTAAAAACAAATGCACAAAAACTAGCAGTATAGCACGTCATTTTGCAGAGTGTCACAATAGTGACAAAAGACTGTTAAAATTCAGAGGCTTGGAAATAGTAGACCTGAAAGGTAGAGGAGGAAATCTAGACAAGATTCTACTGTGTAAAGAAAGCAAATGGATCTTTAACCTAAAAAGTTTAAAACCAGATGGCCTAAATGAAGAGCTAAATTTTGGCTCATTTCTGGGAGACTGAAGCAATATATACAGAATATTATTACTAAGGTATCCAACTAAATTGCCCACAAGAAATAAAGTTATTCCCTCAAAGGAATATTGAATATAAAATTGGTATCGTAGACTTTGCACTGTATGAACGGATATAACTGAAATATAGTATATAGAAAGTGTGTGATTTTGAAAAAGGCTAATAGCATAGCAATATAAACATTTATAACTGTTTGACATTTCACCTGTACGGCTAGAATACACTATGTACCTGAAAAAGCCAATTGAAGGCGGAGCATACTGTTTAAATGCTATGGAGAGCAATCTCCAATTACACACAGCCGGAAGAAGCCCGAATGGACCCCGGGTGAAACGCGCGTAGCTGCTTGTTTGTTTGTTTGGAGAGGTGCAGCAGCTGTGCACCGTCCAAAAAAGCTGACCCTCAAACAAAACCATACTCCGGTGTAAGCCAAGGCGTGCAGAAGCACAGAAAGAGCCAAGAAAGCACGGAGGAAAAGCAAAGGGGATATCTCCCAAACCGGTTTGAAACAAAAATTGGAAGCAACGAGCAGGTAGATATGACACCATAACACGCCACTGACGGAACACCGAGGAAGCAGGTACTTGTTTTATTATACCTCTACACGCAATACAGAACTGTCACAGCGAGTTTAATGTGGTATGGAAAAGTTGCCACTTTTTTCTGCTATTTGTGATACAGTTACAATTTGCATTGGGAGTACGAAGATACAAGTTTGAAACCCACAGAGTCAGTGTTACAATATAATTGGTGCTGTCCCTGCATTAACGTTGCTTTCTATCTCTGGGATTACAAATGTGCCATTAATCAGGCATTTTGAAACAAATCAATACTGGTCAAATGAATGGACCAACTTAGTTACTCCTACTTAACAACCCGGGTTGTGGACTTTGAACTTTACGAATATTTGGGGGTCATGCTTACGATTTATTGTCATGCTGAAATTAATATATAAATCCTTTTAAACGCATTTTCCAATGTATGTGTATTATTTACTCCTAAATCTTTCCTTGCTTTAAAGTATATATTTTTCCAGACATGGTTGGGTGCTGGATAAATAAGGGTCTGAGTTTTCTTGTTTATATGTATATTAATTAAATACCCTTATCCGTGCACTATACTGAGAAGTGAGGTCCTATATAGGACACACGATATTTTATCTCAGTATATTAACTGTGAAATTTATTAAACTAGTGGTGCTGGCACAAAATATACAAATATATATATATATATATATATATATATATATATATATATATATATATATATACATATACACATACACACACACACACACACACACACACACATACATATATAATGAATCCAGATAGAGCACTCTCACTTGCCAACCATAAATACAGACCAGGGTGCTTAGAGTAATATTCATTTAAATCAGGTAGTAAGCACTCACTGGATTTAAGCACAGCACACTTTTATTAGGCAGTTACGTTTCGGGGCATTCACCCCTTCTTCAGACAACCCAAAATGTGATACAAGCAGTGTTAAATACCCAACAAGCCCCTCCCCAATCTCAATTCAGCCTATCCAATAAATCAAATCAAATCAATAGGAGATGATAATGCATCACTTGTATACAAAAAATATCATCAAAACAAATAAACATCAGTGTTTCATCATACATAGTACATTAGATGTGCAGGTCTAGTAAGACCTATATGTGAAGTGATATTATGAAATAGTGACAAAGTTAAAAGTGGATATGGAATTGTATAAAAAATATGCAATACTATTCATTACGCACTCTCGAGCAATAATCAAGGCTTAGCACAACAGGCACTATTAAATTAATCCAGCTGCAAGAAAGGGAACTCATATTCATAGTAAAAGTAACATTTATACATTTATACACAACAGCAAACAAATCCGCCATTACTTACCACGCTTAGCTCAGCGTGTTCGGCGGTGGGCGTGGTCACCAACTCTGATCAAACCCATGTGACCAGAAACCGGTCAATCACAGAGCCGTATTAGGCGTTACCGTGGCAACAGGCAGTGAAACATAACTAGCCCAACTAGGAGCGGCTCATAGCAACGTATTGGCGGCAGGTTTTCACGGCAACGTCTCTTGCTACATATACAATCCACCCAACAGTACATACAGTGGTTAAGATGGCAAACATTACATTGTATTATGCCAACCCAATCACAAGCATGCACATAAAGTACCGTAAACCACTATATGCACTGTGGATGGATAATGGATCACTATTAAACCTGAACTCAGTACATCGATAACATGAAGGCTGTCATAAATATTATAAGCAATGTATGGACACCCACATAAGTCGTTCTGAGTAAAAGCCAAGCAGGACTGGTCCTATATTTACATATGGCAGCGAGTTATATGGCATAAAGCCAAGTGAACTTATACTGCAACAACAAGACAAAGATAAGACTAATATGGGCATAGCAGCATAGTCAAGTGAATTCGCCTCAATAAAAATAGATGAGTCAAAACTAAACCCCTACAAAGTCAAACCTAAATTGGAAAGGACTCTTGTCCTAAGCTCACAGACCACTCAGAGACTATTACAGGCTAAATCCTCACATTTCATAGGTGTAACAAGTACCATGTACCCCCCAGCTGCTAATGACTATTAGTGGAGAGGCCAGTTACCCTATGGGAAATAATAATAATAGGAGACCATCATATGGAAGCTGATCTCATGTCATAGGCTCTGCGCACACATCAATGCTAGTATAGGGCTACTCATACCTACAGAACCACGTACCAGATCCACCTACTTATACCCATCAGAATATAAAGGAAGGTTTCTTATCTTAGTCTCAAACAGCTATTCCTCTCTGTGATGGAAATATCAGCTTCATGTCTCCAAGAGTATGGTATTAAAGGATGGAATGGACTCTCAATATGCCCACAAGGACACCAAGGATAATGCGTGGACTCTCAATTATACCATAAATGGTAGTGTGGTAGAAACATCAGAAAAAGTCGATGTTGAAAAAACAGATATTATAAAAAAAACAGTGCCAGTCCACATTGGTGTTTAATCCACCAGGTTGTACCGTTCCCAGTCTATGGATCCATTTGGCTTCAATTTGTAGAAGTCTCTTCTTTCTATAACCCCCTCGCCTTAATGTTGGTACATGGTCGATAAGGATGAAGCGCAGATCCTTCACAGTGTGGTTCATCTGTAAAAAGTGACGTGCCACATGTTGTTCCGATTTGCCCTCTTTAAGTGCAATTATGATGGCGCTCCTGTGGTTCGCCATCCTCTTTTTGATGTCATCATCCGTCTTATCGACGTAATAAATTCCACACGTGCAATTAAGCAAGGAGACTACATATGGCGTAGAACAGGTCAGATGGTGTCGAATTTTAAAACACTTAATGGTGTGTGGATGGTGGAATGTTTTACTCTGTATCATTGAGTTACATGTTGTACATCCAAGGCACTTAAAGCACCCCAGTCTCTTAGACTGTAACCAAGTATCTTTAGTGTATGAATGTCTTGGGTCAGTATTCATAAGGAGATCTTGAAGGTTACGTCCTCTTTTATAACCCATCCTGGGTGGAACAAATTCTTTAAATGGTAATTCTGGATCTGATGTCAGTAGATCCCAATGATCCTTCACCGATCTTGCAAAAATCCCAGCCTTTAGTGAATATGTAGTGATGCAAGTCATACGTTTTTCATCTGGCTTCTCCACTCTAGTTTTGAGTAGTGTATTCCTTTCAGTCCCCTTGGCTATTCTGTGGGCTTGTTGGATAGCATCATATGTATAACCTCTATGTTGAAATTTGGTAGACATCTCCTCCAATTGGGCCTCCAATTGGACATCTCCTCCAATTACTGCCTAATAAAAGTGTGCTGTGCTTAAATCCAGTGAGTGCTTATTACCTGATTTAATTTGTGTGTGTATATATATATATATATATATATATATATATATATATATATATATATATATATATATACACACACACACACACACACACACACACACACATACATACACACATACATACATACACTATATTATATAACATATCATAACCCAACGCCTACATGATCACTGCAGCCCCTCATATCCTTATGATCTCCTTCCTCTACCATCACCAACAGCACTTCAGAACATAGAATTGTAAGGAACATAGTGGAGAAAGGGCTGGGTCCGATAGCTGGACATAAAAAAGGTCATGGTTAGACAGTCACAAAAGAGAAGGCAGAACAGCACCAAAGGAGGGTCTGCTCTCTTCATGCCTGTGCTAAAGAATGCGAACACTGTCAATCACCCATATACATGCCTGATAAGAGATATAGATTGTCAGGGTACCGAAATTTTATTATATAATATATTAAATGAAAATGATATATATATATATATATATATAAAATTTTCATACATATAGTTGTTGAGACCACATGATTAATTGTATATGAGACTATTTGCAATAGTTCTATTCACTGTAGATTACAATCCTCTATGCCAGATGATGTTTGGCTGTATAAACAAAACCCCCTTGTCCCAATTCATCAAAAGAAATTGCTTTCAAGATACCTTGTGGTCCCTACCTGGAGGTGTGTGGTGTTATTTCCTACTCCTTACAAGGGAGCCTGGAAGTCTGAAGACAAATGACAAATTTTGTGGAAAAGGACCATTCACACTTCGATGCAAATTGGTACCTGTGGTGTTAAATTGTCCCTGATGAGACCTAATTCGCATTCTCAGTTGAAAAGACTGTTGGCTCAGATAAACAGCACATAAGAAATTAGACCTTAAATATAGGAATTATGCCTAATCTTCATGTAAGTGTAAGATACTCTACTGAATATATATATATATATATAAAACATGGAAGGGAACTGCACTCCAAGACCGGACCAGGTACACATCCTGTGACTCAGCAACATCCAGCCCTGGGTGCTGAATAGCACTCCAAACAAGCTGTGATGTCACCAGAGCCACAGGCAGTTAACCCCAGTCCGGAATGGGTGCAAGAAACAAGGGAGATTACAAACAAAAAGTAATACAACACATAGAAACACCCAGCACTCACCAGCTAGCTCACAGCTAAGATAAAATCACAACTGGAAAGGTTAGTTACCGCATCTGGCCAAATGGGAAAGCTCAGGCTGGATGTTGCTGAGTCACAGGATGTGTACCTGGTCCGGTCTTGGAGTGCAGTTCCCTTCCATGTTTTGTATTTTCTCTGGGTGATAAAAATTACATAAAAGCAAGTCAACTGTTAATGATAGATACACAGCAGGATATGGCACATAGTAATGTAAATATACATCGGCAAGTGGATTGCCGTAATTGCGTTGCCATAGTGACAATACAACAAACAAATCCATTGGATAATGTCCTAAAGCCAATCAAAGCTAAGTATAACGAAATAGACTGTCAAAACTTAAAATGAAAAAGTTGCCATAAACAACAAAAACATAATTAATGCTTACCTGATAAATTTATTTCTCTTGTAGTGTATCCAGTCCACGGATCATCCATTACTTATGGGATATTAACTCCTCCCCAACAGGAAGTGCAAGAGGATTCACCCAGCAGAGCTGCTATATAGCTCCTCCCCTAACTGCCATTACCAGTCATTCGACCGAAAACATGCAGAGAAAGGAAAACCATAGGGTACAGTGGTGACTGTAGTTTAATGGAAAAATTACCTGCCTTAAAGTGACAGGGCGGGCCGTGGACTGGATACACTACAAGAGAAATAAATTTATCAGGTAAGCATAAATTATGTTTTCTCTTGTTAAGTGTATCCAGTCCACGGATCATCCATTACTTATGGGATACCAATACCAAAGCTAAAGTACACGGATGACGGGAGGGACAGGCAGGCTCTTTATACGGAAGGAACCACTGCCTGAAGAACCTTTCTCCCAAAAACAGCCTCCGAAGAAGCAAAAGTGTCAAATTTGTAAAATTTGGAAAAAGTATGAAGAGAAGACCAAGTTGCAGCCTTGCAAATCTGTTCAACAGAAGCCTCATTCTTAAAGGCCCAAGTGGAAGCCACAGCTCTAGTAGAATGTGCTGTAATTCTTTCAGGAGGCTGCTGTCCAGCAGTCTCATAGGCTAACCGTATTATGCTACGAAGCCAAAAGGAGAGAGAGGTAGCCGAAGCTTTTTGACCTCTCCTCTGACCAGAATAAACGACAAACAGGGAAGACGTTTGTCGAAAATCCTTAGTTGCCTGTAGATAAAATTTCAGGGCACGGACTACATCTAGATTGTGTAGCAGACGTTCCTTTTTCGAAGAAGGATTAGGACACAAAGATGTAACCACAATCTCTTGATTGATATTCCTGTTAGTGACCACCTTAGGTAGGAACCCAGGTTTAGTACGCAGAACTACCTTGTCTGAATGAAAAATCAGATAAGGAGAATCACAATGTAAGGCAGATAACTCAGAGACTCTTCGAGCCGAGGAAATCGCCATTAAAAACAGAACTTTCCAAGATAACAACTTGATATCAATGGAATGAAGGGGTTCAAACGGAACCCCCTGTAAAACATTAAGAACTAAGTTCAAACTCCATGGTGGAGCAACAGTTTTAAACACAGGCTTGATCCTAGCTAAAGCCTGACAAAAAGCTTGAACGTCCGGAACTTCTGACAGACGTTTGTGTAAAAGAATGGACAGAGCTGAAATCTGTCCCTTTAAGGAACTAGCGGATAAACCCTTTTCTAAACCTTCTTGTAGAAAAGACAATATCCTCGGAATCCTAACCTTACTCCATGAGTAACTCTTGGATTCGCACCAATATAAGTATTTGCGCCATATCTTATGGTAAATCTTTCTGGTAACAGGCTTCCTAGCCTGTATTAAGGTATCAATAACTGACTCAGAAAAAACAGAATTTATGTTTACCTGATAAATTACTTTCTCCAACGGTGTGTCCGGTCCACGGCGTCATCCTTACTTGTGGGATATTCTCTTCCCCAACAGGAAATGGCAAAGAGCCCAGCAAAGCTGGTCACATGATCCCTCCTAGGCTCCGCCTACCCCAGTCATTCGAACGACGTTAAGGAGGAATATTTGCATAGGAGAAATCATATGATACCGTGGTGACTGTAGTTAAAGAAAATAAATTATCAGACCTGATTAAAAAACCAGGGCGAGCCGTGGACCGGACACACCGTTGGAGAAAGTAATTTATCAGGTAAACATAAATTCTGTTTTCTCCAACATAGGTGTGTCCGGTCCACGGCGTCATCCTTACTTGTGGGAACCAATACCAAAGCTTTAGGACACGGATGAAGGGAGGGAGCAAATCAGGTCACCTAGATGGAAGGCACCACGGCTTGCAAAACCTTTCTCCCAAAAATAGCCTCAGAAGAAGCAAAAGTATCAAATTTGTAAAATTTAGTAAAAGTGTGCAGTGAAGACCAAGTCGCTGCCTTACATATCTGATCAACAGAAGCCTCGTTCTTGAAGGCCCATGTGGAAGCCACAGCCCTAGTGGAATGAGCTGTGATTCTTTCAGGAGGCTGCCGTCCGGCAGTCTCGTAAGCCAATCTGATGATGCTTTTAATCCAAAAAGAGAGAGAGGTAGAAGTTGCTTTTTGACCTCTCCTTTTACCAGAATAAACAACAAACAAGGAAGATGTTTGTCTAAAATCCTTTGTAGCATCTAAATAGAATTTTAGAGCACGAACAACATCCAAATTGTGCAACAAACGTTCCTTCTTTGAAACTGGATTCGGACACAAAGAAGGCACGACTATCTCCTGGTTAATGTTTTTGTTAGAAACAACTTTCGGAAGAAAACCAGGTTTAGTACGTAAAACCACCTTATCTGCATGGAACACCAGATAAGGAGGAGAACACTGCAGAGCAGATAATTCTGAAACTCTTCTAGCAGAAGAAATTGCAACCAAAAACAAAACTTTCCAAGATAATAACTTGATATCAACGGAATGTAAGGGTTCAAACGGAACCCCCTGAAGAACGGAAAGAACTAAATTGAGACTCCAAGGAGGAGTCAAAGGTTTGTAAACAGGCTTGATTCTAACCAGAGCCTGAACAAAGGCTTGAACATCTGGCACAGCTGCCAGCTTTTTGTGAAGTAACACAGACAAGGCAGAAATCTGTCCCTTCAAGGAACTTGCAGATAATCCTTTCTCCAAACCTTCTTGAAGAAAGGATAGAATCTTAGGAATTTTTACCTTGTCCCAGGGGAATCCTTTAGATTCACACCAACAGATATATTTTTTCCATATTTTGTGGTAAATTTTTCTAGTTACAGGCTTTCTGGCCTGAACAAGAGTATCAATGACAGAATCTGAGAACCCTCGCTTTGATAAGATCAAGCGTTCAATCTCCAAGCAGTCAGTTGGAGTGAGACCAGATTCGGATGTTCGAACGGACCTTGAACAAGAAGGTCTCGTCTCAAAGGTAGCTTCCATGGTGGAGCCGATGACATATTCACCAGGTCTGCATACCAAGTCCTGCGTGGCCACGCAGGAGCTATCAAGATCACCGATGCCCTCTCCTGATTGATCCTGGCTACCAGCCTGGGGATGAGAGGAAACGGCGGGAATACATAAGCTAGTTTGAAGGTCCAAGGTGCTACTAGTGCATCTACTAGAGTCGCCTTGGGATCCCTGGACCCGTAGCAAGGAACCTTGAAGTTCTGACGAGAGGCCATCAGATCCATGTCTGGAATGCCCCACAATTGAGTAATTTGGGCAAAGATTTCCGGATGGAGTTCCCACTCCCCCGGATGAAATGTCTGACGACTCAGAAAATCCGCTTCCCAATTTTCCACTCCTGGGATGTGGATTGCAGACAAGTGGCAGGAGTGAGTCTCCGCCCATTGAATGATTTTGGTCACTTCTTCCATCGCCAGGGAACTCCTTGTTCCCCCCTGATGGTTGATGTACGCAACAGTCGTCATGTTGTCTGATTGAAACCGTATGAACTTGGCCTTTGCTAGGTGAGGCCAAGCCTTGAGAGCATTGAATATCGCTCTCAGTTCCAGAATATTTATCGGGAGAAGAGATTCTTCCCGAGACCAAAGACCCTGAGCTTTCAGGGGTCCCCAGACCGCGCCCCAGCCCACCAGACTGGCGTCGGTCGTGACAATGACCCACTCTGGTCTGCGGAAGCTCATCCCCTGTGACAGGTTGTCCAGGGACAGCCACCAACGGAGTGAATCTCTGGTCCTCTGATCTATTTGTATCGTCGGAGACAAGTCTGTATAGTCCCCATTCCACTGACTGAGCATGCACAGTTGTAATGGTCTTAGATGAATTCGCGCAAAAGGAACTATGTCCATTGCCGCTACCATCAAACCTATTACTTCCATGCACTGCGCTATGGAAGGAAGAGGAACAGAATGAAGTATTTGACAAGAGTTTAGAAGTTTTGATTTTCTGGCCTCTGTCAGAAAAATCCTCATTTCTAAGGAGTCTATTATTGTTCCCAAGAAGGGAACCCTTGTTGACGGAGATAGAGAACTTTTTTCTACGTTCACTTTCCACCCGTGAGATCTGAGAAAGGCCAGGACAATGTCCGTGTGAGCCTTTGCTTGAGGAAGGGACGACGCTTGAATCAGAATGTCGTCCAAGTAAGGTACTACTGCAATGCCCCTTGGTCTTAGCACCGCTAGAAGGGACCCTAGTACCTTTGTGAAAATCCTTGGAGCAGTGGCTAATCCGAACGGAAGTGCCACAAACTGGTAATGCTTGTCCAGGAATGCGAACCTTAGGAACCGATGATGTTCCTTGTGGATAGGAATATGTAGATACGCATCCTTTAAATCCACCGTGGTCATGAATTGACCTTCCTGGATGGAAGGAAGAATTGTTCGAATGGTTTCCATTTTGAACGATGGAACCTTGAGAAACTTGTTTAGGATCTTGAGATCTAAGATTGGTCTGAATGTTCCCTCTTTTTTGGGAACTACGAACAGATTGGAGTAGAACCCCATCCCTTGTTCTTCTAATGGAACAGGATGAATCACTCCCATTTTTAACAGGTCTTCTACACAATGTAAGAATGCCTGTCTTTTTATGTGGTCTGAAGACAATTGAGACCTGTGGAACCTCCCCCTTGGGGGAAGCCCCTTGAATTCCAGAAGATAACCTTGGGAGACTATTTCTAGTGCCCAAGGATCCAGAACATCTCTTGCCCAAGCCTGAGCGAAGAGAGAGAGTCTGCCCCCCACCAGATCCGGTCCCGGATCGGGGGCCAACATCTCATGCTGTCTTGGTAGCAGTGGCAGGTTTCTTGGCCTGCTTTCCTTTGTTCCAGCCTTGCATTGGTCTCCAGGCTGGCTTGGCTTGAGAAGTATTACCCTCTTGCTTAGAGGACGTAGCACTTGGGGCTGGTCCGTTTCTGCGAAAGGGACGAAAATTAGGTTTATTTTTGGCCTTGAAAGACCTATCCTGAGGAAGGGCGTGGCCCTTGCCCCCAGTGATATCAGAGATAATCTCTTTCAAGTCAGGGCCAAACAGCGTTTTCCCCTTGAAAGGAATGTTAAGCAATTTGTTCTTGGAAGACGCATCCGCTGACCAAGATTTTAACCAAAGCGCTCTGCGCGCCACAATAGCAAAACCAGAATTTTTCGCCGCTAACCTAGCCAATTGCAAAGTGGCGTCTAGGGTGAAAGAATTAGCCAATTTGAGAGCACGGATTCTGTCCATAATCTCCTCATAAGGAGGAGAATCACTATCGATCGCCTTTACTAGCTCATCGAACCAGAAACACGCGGCTGTAGTGACAGGGACAATGCATGAAATTGGTTGTAGAAGGTAACCCTGCTGAACAAACATCTTTTTAAGCAAACCTTCTAATTTTTTATCCATAGGATCTTTGAAAGCACAACTATCTTCTATGGGTATAGTGGTGCGTTTGTTTAAAGTAGAAACCGCTCCCTCGACCTTGGGGACTGTCTGCCATAAGTCCTTTCTGGGGTCGACCATAGGAAACAATTTTTTAAATATGGGGGGAGGGACGAAAGGTATACCGGGCCTTTCCCATTCTTTATTTACAATGTCCGCCACCCGCTTGGGTATAGGAAAAGCTTCTGGGAGCCCCGGGACCTCTAGGAACTTGTCCATTTTACATAGTTTCTCTGGGATGATCAAATTCTCACAATCATCCAGAGTGGATAATACCTCCTTAAGCAGAGCGCGGAGATGTTCCAACTTAAATTTAAATGTAATCACATCGGGTTCAGCTTGTTGAGAAATTTTCCCTGAATCCGAAATTTCTCCCTCAGACAAAACCTCCCTGGCCCCCTCAGACTGGTGTAGGGGCATTTCAGAACCATTATCATCAGCGTCCTCATGCTCTTCAGTATCTAAAACAGAGCAGTCGCGCTTACGCTGATAAGTGGGCATTTTGGCTAAAATGTTTTTGATAGAATTATCCATTACAGCCGTTAATTGTTGCATAGTAAGGAGTATTGGCGCGCTAGATGTACTAGAGGCCTCCTGAGTGGGCAAGACTCGTGTAGACGAAGGAGGGAATGATGCAGTACCATGCTTACTCCCCTCACTTGAGGAATCATCTTGGGCATCATTTTCAGTGTCACATAAATCACATTTATTTAAATGAGAAGGAACCCTGGCTTCCCCACATTCAGAACACAGTCTATCTGGTAGTTCAGACATGTTAAACAGGCATAAACTTGATAACAAAGTACAAAAAACGTTTTAAAATAAAACCGTTACTGTCACTTTAAATTTTAAACTGAACACACTTTATTACTGCAATTGCGAAAAAGTATGAAGGAATTGTTCAAAATTCACCAAAATTTCACCACAGTGTCTTAAAGCCTTAAAAGTATTGCACACCAAATTTGGAAGCTTTAACCCTTAAAATAACGGAACCGGAGCCGTTTTTAACTTTAACCCCTTTACAGTCCCTGGTATCTGCTTTGCTGAGACCCAACCAAGCCCAAAGGGGAATACGATACCAAATGACGCCTTCAGAAAGTCTTTTCTATGTATTAGAGCTCCTCACACATGCGACTGCATGTCATGCCTCTCAAAAACAAGTGCACAATACCGGCGCGAAAATGAGGCTCTGCCTATGATTAGGGAAAGCCCCTAAAGAATAAGGTGTCTAAAACAGTGCCTGCCGATATTATTTTACCAAAATACCCAGATTAAATGATTCCTCAAGGCTAAATATGTTAATATATGAATCGATTTAGCCCAGAAAATGTCTACAGTCTTAATAAGCCCTTGTGAAGCCCTTATTTACTATCTGAATAAAAATGGCTTACCGGATCCCATAGGGAAAATGACAGCTTCCAGCATTACATCGTCTTGTTAGAATGTGTCATACCTCAAGCAGCAAAAGACTGCTCACTGTTCCCCCAACTGAAGTTAATTCCTCTCAACAGTCCTGTGTGGAACAGCCATGGATTTTAGTAACGGTTGCTAAAATCATTTTCCTCTTACAAACAGAAATCTTCATCTCTTTTCTGTTTCAGAGTAAATAGTACATACCAGCACTATTTTAAAATAACAAACTCTTGATTGAATAATAAAAACTACAGTTAAACACTAAAAAACTCTAAGCCATCTCCGTGGAGATGTTGCCTGTACAACGGCAAAGAGAATGACTGGGGTAGGCGGAGCCTAGGAGGGATCATGTGACCAGCTTTGCTGGGCTCTTTGCCATTTCCTGTTGGGGAAGAGAATATCCCACAAGTAAGGATGACGCCGTGGACCGGACACACCTATGTTGGAGAAACCACGTTTTGATAAAATCAAGCGTTCAATTTCCAAGCAGTCAGCTTCAGAGAAATTAGATTTTGATGTTTGAAGGGACCCTGGATCAGAAAGTCCTGTTTCAGAGGTAGCGACCAAGGTGGACAGGATGACATGTCCACTAGATCTGCATACCAAGTCCTGCGTGGCCATGCAGGCGCTATTAGAATCACTGATGCTCTCTCCTGTTTGATTCTGGCAATCAATCGAGGAAGCATCGGGAAGGGTGGAAACACATAAGCCATCCCGAAGGTCCAAGGTGCTGTCAAAGCATCTATCAGAACCGCTCCCGGATCCCTGAATCTGGACCCGTAACGAGGAAGCTTGGCGTTCTGTCGAGACGCCATGAGATCTATCTCTGGTTTGCCCCAACGTCGAAGTATTTGGGCAAAGACCTCCGGATGAAGTTCCAACTCCCCCGGATGAAAAGTCTGACGACTTAAGAAATCCGCCTCCCAGTTCTCCACTCCCGGGATGTGGATTGCTGACAGGTGGCAAGAGTGAGACTCTGCCCAGCGAATTATCTTTGATACTTCCATCATTGCTAGGGAGCTTCTTGTCCCTCCCTGATGGTTGATGTAAGCTACAGTCGTGATGTTGTCCGACTGAAACCTGATGAACCCCCGAGTTGTTAACTGGGGCCAAGCCAGAAGGGCATTGAGAACTGCTCTCAATTCCAGAATGTTTATTGGTAGGAGACTCTCCTCCTGATTCCATTGTCCCTGAGCCTTCAGAGAATTCCAGACAGCGCCCCAACCTAGTAGGCTGGCGTCTGTCGTTACAATTGTCCAGTCCGGCCTGCTGAATGGCATCCCCCTGGACAGATGTGGCCGAGAAAGCCACCATAGAAGAGAATTTCTGGTCTCTTGATCCAGATTCAGAGTAGGGGACAAGTCTGAGTAATCCCCATTCCACTGACTTAGCATGCACAATTGCAGCGGTCTGAGATGTAGACGTGCAAAGGGTACTATGTCCATTGCTGCTACCATTAAGCCGATCACCTCCATGCATTGAGCTACTGACGGGTGTTGAATGGAATGAAGGACACGGCATGCATTTTGAAGCTTTGTTAACCTGTCTTCTGTCAGGTAAATCTTCATTTCTACAGAATCTATAAGAGTCCCCAAGAAGGGAACTCTTGTGAGTGGAAAGAGAGAACTCTTCTTTTCGTTCACCTTCCATCCATGCGACCTTAGAAATGCCAGTACTAACTCTGTATGAGACTTGGCAGTTTGAAAGCTTGAAGCTTGTATCAGAATGTCGTCTAGGTACGGAGTTACCGCAATTCCTCGCGGTCTTAGTACCGCCAGAAGAGCACCCAGAACCTTTGTGAAGATTCTCGGAGCCGTAGCCAATCCGAATGGAAGAGCTACAAACTGGTAATGCCTGTCTAGAAAGGCAAACCTTAGATACCGGTAATGATCTTTGTGAATCGGTATGTGAAGGTAAGCATCCTTTAAATCCACTGTGGTCATGTACTGACCCTTTTGGATCATGGGTAAAATTGTCCGAATAGTTTCCATTTTGAACGATGGAACTCTTAGGAATTTGTTTAGGATCTTTAAATCCAAGATTGGCCTGAAAGTTCCCTCTTTTTTGGGAACCACAAACAGATTTGAGTAAAACCCTTGTCCTTGTTCCGACCGCGGAACCGGATGGATCACTCCCATTAATAAAAGATCTTGTACGCAGCGTAGAAACGCCTCTTTCTTTATTTGGTTTGTTGACAACCTTGACAGATGAAATCTCCCTCTTGGGGGAGAGAATTTGAAGTCTAGAAGGTATCCCTGAGATATGATCTCTAACGCCCAGGGATCCTGTACATCTCTTGCCCAAGCCTGGGCGAAGAGAGAAAGTCTGCCCCCCACTAGATCCGTTCCCGGATCGGGGGCCCTCGATTCATGCTGTCTTAGGGGCAGCAGCAGGTTTCCTGGCCTGCTTGCCCTTGTTCCAGGACTGGTTAGGTCTCCAGCCTTGTCTGTAGCGAGCAACAGCTCCTTCCTGTTTTGGTGCAGAGGAAGTTGATGCTGCTCCTGCTTTGAAATTACGAAAGGAACGAAAATTAGACTGTCTAGCCTTAGGTTTGGCTCTGTCTTGAGGCAGGGCATGGCCTTTACCTCCTGTAATGTCAGCGATAATTTCTTTCAACCCGGGCCCGAATAAGGTCTGCCCTTTGAAAGGTATATTAAGCAATTTAGATTTAGAAGTAACGTCAGCTGACCAGGATTTTAGCCACAGTGCTCTGCGTGCCTGAATGGCGAATCCGGAATTCTTAGCCGTAAGTTTAGTTAAATGTACTACGGCATCTGAAATAAATGAGTTAGCTAACTTAAGGGCTTTAAGCTTGTGTGTAATCTCATCTAATGGAGCTGATTCAAGTGTCTCTTCCAGAGACTCAAACCAAAATGCTGCTGCAGCCGTGCCAGGCGCAATGCATGCAAGAGGTTGCAATATAAAACCTTGTTGAACAAACATTTTCTTAAGGTAACCCTCTAACTTTTTATCCATTGGATCTGAAAAGGCACAGCTATCCTCCACCGGGATAGTGGTACGCTTAGCTAAAGTAGAAACTGCTCCCTCCACCTTAGGGACCGTTTGCCATAAGTCCCGTGTGGTGGCGTCTATTGGAAACATCTTTCTAAATATCGGAGGGGGTGAGAACGGCACACCGGGTCTATCCCACTCCTTAGTAACAATTTCAGTAAGTCTCTTAGGTATAGGAAAAACGTCAGTACTCGCCGGTACCGCAAAATATTTATCCAACCTACACATTTTCTCTGGTATTGCAACTGTGTTACAATCATTCAGAGCCGCTAACACCTCCCCTAGTAATACACGGAGGTTTTCCAGCTTAAATTTAAAATTTGAAATATCTGAATCCAGTTTGTTTGGATCAGAACCGTCACCCGCAGAATGAAGCTCTCCGTCCTCATGTTCTGCAAATTGTGACGCAGTGTCTGACATGGCCCTAATATTATCAGCGCACTCTGTTCTCACCCCAGAGTGATCACGCTTACCTCTTAGTTCTGGTAATTTAGCCAAAACTTCAGTCATAACAGTAGCCATATCCTGTAATGTGATTTGTAATGGCCGCCCAGATGTACTCGGCGCTACAATATCACGCACCTCCCGAGCGGGAGATGCAGGTACTGACACGTGAGGCGAGTTAGTCGGCATAACTCTCCCCTCGTTGTTTGGTGAAATATGTTCAATTTGTACAGATTGACTTTTATTTAAAGTAGCATCAATACAGTTAGTACATAAATTTCTATTGGGCTCCACTTTGGCTTTAGCACATATAGCACAGATATCTTCCTCTGAATCAGACATGTTTAACACACTAGCAAATAAACTAGCAACTTGGAAATACTTTTCAAGTAATTTACTATAATATGAAAACGTACTGTGCCTATAAGAAGCACAGAAAAAGTTATGACAGTTGAAAATTAATAAACTGAAAAGTTATAGCATCAAATCTTTATAAAAAACACAATTTTAGCAAAGGATTGCTCCCATTAGCAAAGGATAACTAACCCTGATAGCAGAAAAAAAAAAAAAAAAAAAATACAGAAATAAACGTTTTTTTATCACAGTCAACTACAATCTCACAGCTCTGCTGTGAGTGATTACCTCCCTCAAAACAAGTTTTGAAGACCCCTGAGTTCTGTAGAGATGAACCGGATCATGCAGGGAAGACAATAAACTTCTGACTGAATTTTTTGATGCGTAGCAAAAGCACCAAAAAAGGCCCCTCACACTCACACATAACAGTGAGAGAGATCAGTAAACTGTCATAAATTAAATAAAACGACTGCCAAGTGGAAAAAAATAGTGCCCAAAACATTTTTTCACCCAGTACCTCAGAAAATTAAACGATTTTACATGCCAGCAAAAAACGTTTAACATTAATAAATTGAGTGTTATTAAAAAGCCTGTTGCTAGTCCCTGCAAATTAGGCTAAAGTTTTATGCATACAGTATAATTCCAGTGAAGTGCCATTCCCCAGAATACTGAAGTGTAAAATATACATACATGACAGCCTGATACCAGTTGCTGCTACTGCATTTAAGGCTGAGTTTACATTATATCGGTATGGCAGAATTTTCTCATCAATTCCATTGTCAGAAAATAATAAGCTGCTACATACCTCTTTGCAGATTAATCTGCCCGCTGTCCCCTGATCTGAAGTTTACCTCTCCTCAGATGGCCGAGAAACAGCAATATGATCTTAACTACTCCGGCTAAAATCATAGAAAAACTCAGGTAGATTCTTCTTCAAATTCTACCAGAGAAGGAATAACACACTCCGGTGCTATTATAAAATAACAAACTTTTGATTGAAGGTATGAAACTAAGTATAATCACCACAGTCCTCTCACACATCCTATCTATTCGTTGGGTGCAAGAGAATGACTGGTAATGGCAGTTAGGGGAGGAGCTATATAGCAGCTCTGCTGGGTGAATCCTCTTGCACTTCCTGTTGGGGAGGAGTTAATATCCCATAAGTAATGGATGATCCGTGGACTGGATACACTTAACAAGAGAAATAGGACCAGCAATCATACTATGTGTGATAGTTATGCTGAGAGAGCTCAGAACCGAACAGCGGGTGAAAATCAACCCAAAGACACCATAATCACAAGAAAATTCTGTACGCTCACACAGTCGACTGTCACCATAGTAACCACCAAACACAGGCGGTGATGAATAACATTGAATGCCGATAAGATCTAGATACACCAATATGACCGATAGAGAGCCATAATCTATTTATCATGTCTATTGAGAGTCACCATCCATTATATATGGTTCTTTCTTCATACTTGCCTTTCACTGTTAGGTTACCTATATGACATTCCTATTCTGCATGCCAAACTTCTGTCTCTCTATAATGGCTTACTTGCAATATCAAATATTTTTTACTTTTCACTTTTAATTTGTGTTTTTGCCTAAGTCTTATGGTCGTGCTTACTCTTTTTTTCTCTTGTTTCTGACTGGTACTCACAGTTACCTTTAACCCTTGTAGGAACTTTTTTATCTTTCCCAGTCCGTCAGTCATGTGTGCGTTCAAACTGACTGATCATGTGCGAACTACGCTTAGGACGATGTTTGTCCTCTTTAATGTTTTGTCTGAGCCCCCACACACTGACGGACGTTTGTGTATTAGCTGAGTGACCAGCATTCCTCTATTTCCTGTTCCTTACTACTAGATTGCTTTTTCTCTTATCGGCATTCAATGTTATTCATCACCGCCTGTGTTTGGTGGTTACTATGGTGACCGTCGACTGTGTGAGCGTACAGAATTTTCTTGTGATTATGGTGTCTTTGGGTTGATTTTCACCCGCTGTTCGGTTCTGAGCTCTCTCAGCGTAACGATCACACATAGTATGATTGCTGGTCCTATTTTGTTGTTTATGGCAACTTTTTCATTTTAAGTTTTGACAGTCTATTTCGTTATACTTAGCTTTGATTGGCTTTAGGACATTATCCAATGGATTTGTTTGTTGTATTGTCACTATGGCAACGCGATTACAGCAATCCACTTGCCGCTGTATATTTACATTACTATGTGCCATATCCTGCTGTGTATCTATCATTAACAGTTGACTTGCTTTTATGTAATGTTTTATGTCACTTGGGTTCCTGTTTCTTCGCAGCACTGACACGGCCGACACTGGGGGGTGTGTCCAACGTGTAGAGTGTGACGTAGTAGTAGGATGGGTATTTAGTCACGGTGGTGGTAAGTGTAACTGTTCATATCTTGCCTGTCTGAGGACGTGCTGCATAAGCTCGAAAACGTTCACATTAAAGGTGAATATTTAAACACAAGCCCTTTGGAGTGCGCTTTCCTTCTGCTCATATTTGATATTATTTGCTGCACCCAAGGCCTGGTTCTGCAAGTTAGGAGTGCACTTTGTCTCTTTACATATATATATATATATATATATACACACACACATACATACACACACACACATAGGAAATACAATTCAGATTTGTAATAGATTAAATAACAATTGTAATAATCCCATTTTAGAAATATATATAACATATTGTTTTTCTATCTTCCAGATGGGGCTAAAAGATGCTAAATACAGGATTGCCTGCATGGGATGACCTAAGTCATGTCATATGGTTATGCACTAAATGTTTATGAAACTTTAAATACATCTCTTAAAAATATAATAAGATGAATGTATAGGAATTACTTTGATGTAATATGTTAAAAACGTACTGTGTTTGATATTGGAGTAATCAGAAAATTGACATGATGATATCCTGTCTGGAATTCAGGTTGTAAATGATTGATGCAAGAGGTTATGATGTTTTAAATAATCATTTTTATAAGGATATTTGGAATGTAGCAATGAGTATGGTGGGACTGTATTTGTTGGTTATCTGCTGCCCCGTAGGGGATTTGAATGGTATGACAGCCAAATGAATTATCTATTAGAACACATGTAAATCCACATAGCCAATCAAATATCTAAGGGCGGACCAGGGACAGCTCCGAGGGCGAATCACAGATCAGTTTCCATAAGGGCCTCCCATATTCTCACCAATGATTAAGACAATATAAGGTATATGCAAGATGAAAAAAGGGGGCTGCTGACTTGCTAGTGGACTAACTGTTGTGTGGGACACAGTCAAACTATAAGCAAATTGGGCTACCTTTTATTATCCATTGCAAAGACACTTATTTTCATATGAGGTGGAATAAAGAAGTTTTTGGAAACTGAATTATTGAGTTGGTCATTTTGGGTAAAGTATAAAAAAGTTGCTAAATATAGGTAATATTTAAAACAAACATTCATTGTGACTGTAGTTAGCAGATTTAAAGAAAAAAATTGTATTTTAACCTTGTATTTCATAGCCTATGTATTTTAAAACTAATCCTTAATGCCAAGTAATTTATCTTTGCAAATATATGTATGTATGTATTGGATACTTGTAAAGAGCGGCTAATCACCCGTAAGGGTCTCAAGACACTGCTCATTTTATCGACCTCGGAAGGATGAACGGCTGAGTGGACCTTGCTGGGGATCGAACCTGCAACCCTTGGGTTGCTACAGAGCTCAGCCACAGTGCCTTAGCATGCTGAGCTATCCGTCTTAATTGTAGATAACTAAGAATTTATTTCAGCTTAGATAAATTGGCATAGGAGTTAGTTGTTTGCACAAATAATATATACAATTTCTGATATTTTAAATTGGAATTAGATAGGATAAATTGTGGCTATATAGCTGATTGTACTGCTTAAAGTTAGTGACCCATACTGTAATATTTCATTGTGGTGAGGTAATGCAATTCAATTGTGAATAAGGCAACTTTTATGACCTTCGCATAGCATATTATAATAATTTAAACTGCATAGTATGGATTCATATCTGGTTTTCTACAAATATATTTCAATGTGTCTATAAATATTAACTAATAAAAAAAGAATTCAGGAATTTACATTCATTTTATTGTCTTGGTATATGCATTTTATTGGGGGTTAATTTTAAAGAATAATTATTGAATATATTGTATTATAACCCAGCCATACACTGACAAGATACAGTACGGCCCACAAACCCTCAGAATATCTTTGCCAGCAATAATAGTGTGGTAAAAAATACCCAGGGACATTATTACAATAACAATAATATTATGTTGGACAGAATCTCTGTTATCGTCTCTGATGGCAGAATAAACAGCAACACACTGTACCCATCCATCACACCTTAACGGACCATAATAGTCAAAAAATGACATGCTCTAATTCGTTAGAGCATATAATTTTAAAGGGACATGAAACCCAATTTTTTTCTTTCATAATTTAGAAAAAGCATGCAGTTTTAAAAAACTTTCTAATTTACTTCTATTATCTAATTTGCTTCATTCTCTTGAGATCCTTTGCTGAACAGCATATCTAGGTATGCTCAGTAGTTGCTGATTGGTAGCTGCACATAGATGCCTTGTGTGATTGGCTCACCCATGTGCATTGCTATTTCTTCAATAAAGTATTTCTAAATAATGAAGCAAATTAGATTAGAAGTAAATTGGAATGTTATTTAAAATTGTATTCTCTACCTGAATCATGAAAGACAAATTTTGTGTTTAGTGTCCCTTTAAGACTATGGATGCTACACTACTGTGTGTTTAACCCTCCTAAGCAGAAACTACCGCTGATCCAAACAGTAGCGCTAGTTGCACAGCTGAGTCATGCCACTATAACGCTGCTGATTAGATCAGAGGAAGTTTCTGTTTGGGACCAGCTGGGCTCCCTTGCGGTGGTTAAACACACAATAGTGTACGGTCGATATTCTTAAAATTACATGCTCTAACAATGTAGAGCATGTAATTTTTTGACTATTATGGCCTTTTAAGCTTAACCTTAGCTCTAACCCTAAAACAAAGGCTGGCTCCCACACCAACCTCTGCTACAACCCTAAAATAAACCCAAGTTTAAACATTGACCCTAATATTAGCCTTAATTTAACTCTTGCCATAAATATTCCACTAGCTACAACTGTAACCCATAATCCCAAACATAGCCACAACCCTAGCTCTAACTCTTAATGCAAACTTATCCCCAATCCTAGCACTAACCCTAACTGTACCTCTAGCTCCAGCCTTAATACGAACTCTTACTTAAATCAACTTTGTAATTGCTGCAACACTTTGCCTGGGTGATAGAGACGACATACAACATTTAAGCAACAGAACATCATTTTGTATAATTTCCTGATTAGGAAGATTATTGTGGTAATCTATGGTACATACAACCTGTAAAGGGCCACATATAACAGTGTAGAAAAACATGCATGTCAACTGCTCCAGCAAGGAATATGCAAGACATAAGAGATAGTCTATAAACCTCCTGGGATTTAAAGGGATATCCAAATCATCATGCATGATTAAGGGGGTTGTCCCCGAAACGTTGCTGTTTTTGTACTTGTCTCTCCAATAAACTGTCAGGGTTTTTTCCCTGCTTTATTTGTCATGTGCTGCTGGCAGCCATTTTACTCACCTCTCTTGCTGACTTTGGTGCATAGTGTGTGATGCTGCTCATTTCCTGCATGCCCTTTTATGGCCAGACTGGTGTACATCATCCATGTGAGACAGATTGCAGTCTCAGAATTGTGATGTCATCACTTATTATTTAAAGGGCCTCTGTTCAGTATGCTTTGCCCTTGCGTTGTCTCAGACCTGTTTGTGAGAGTTCCTGTGTATTACCTGGCTGCCTGACGTCCTTCCTGGTTCCTGGTTCCTGATCCCTGGCTTGTTCCTGACTCTGCTGTTCTCCTTGTTCCTGATTCCGGCTCGTCTGACTATTCGCTTTGGCTCCTGACTCGGCTTGTCTGACTACCAGCTCTGGTTTTGACTCCTGGCTTGTTATTTGACTTGTGGACTTTTTTATTATTTTTTGCTATTAATAAAGGTGTGATTATTTTTTGCACTTCTCGTCTCAGTCTGATTCCTGGCACCCTGACAAACTTTGGAACTATATTGGGGTGCTTTTTTTTTTGTTTATTTGGAATTAAAGGGATATAAAACCCAAAAAATTATTTTGTGATTCAGACAGAGCATACAACTTTAAATTTTCTTTTATCAACTTTGCTTTGTTCCCATAGTATTCTGTATTGAAGAGATACCTAGGTAGCTGTGTGGGTAACTACTTAGCAGTAAATAGTGCTGCCATCTAGTGCTCTTGCAAATAGATAACATTCTTGCAAAACTGCTGCCATTGAGTGCTCCAGGCACATGCACGCTACTGAGCTTACTTCCCTGCTTTTCAATAAAAGATACAGAGAGAAGAAAATTTTATAAATAATGTAAATTAAAAAGTTGCTTAAAATTCCATGCTCTAGCTAAATCATGAGTTTATTATGTTACGCAAGAATGACACCAAAAGACCAAACCTTCAAAAGTTTCTCCTTCTTCCGAGTCCATTCTTCCCAATGGGTGACAATGCGTCCCC